>NC_083570.1:113621962-113924462 GCF_027579695.1 Neoarius graeffei | reverse complement strand
GCTGGGATAGGCTCCAGCTTGCCTGCAACCCTGTAGAACAGGATAAAGCGGCTACACTGTAAAATATAATAAGTTGACTTTACTTAAAAAAAATATGCAAAGTCGTTGCCTCAAAAAAAGTCATTTATGTTGATTTAGATAAATTAGATTGGGTTAACTTATTTTTTGTGAGTTTGCAGTACTCAAATTAACTTAGATTAGTTTGATTACATTAACTTATTTATTTTGAGTTTGCAGTACTCACATAAACTTATATTAATTTGATTACATTAACTTATTTATTGTGAGTTTGCAGTACTCATCTTATATAATTTTGATTACATTAACTTGTACTGTAAACTTAAAATAAATAAGTTAATGTAATCAAAATTATATAAGATGAGTACTGCAAACTCACAATAAATAAGTTAATGTAATCAAATTAATATAAGTTTATGTGAGTACTGCAAACTCAAAATAAATAAGTTAATGTAATCAAACTAATCTAAGTTAATTTGAGTACTGCAAACTCACAAAAAATAAGTTAACCCAATCTAATTTATCTAAATCAACATAAATGACTTTTTTTGAGGCAACGACTTTGCATATTTTTTTTAAGTAAAGTCAACTTATTATATTTTACAGTGTAGAGATAATGAGATGAGATGAGTTTGGCCACAGGAAGAAGATTGAACTTCCTGAATGTTTTATTCTCTCTCTCTCTCTGTCTCTAGTGCAAGTGTATAAAATGTGCCACTTCTTGACTGTTTTTTTTTTCTGCTAATTTTATTTAGCATGCCTAAACCTCATGATCCGTATCGTGAAACTTTCCCACAAAGTCCTGTTTCACTGAAGCTCCTTTTGGACTTTTGTAAAACAGCTTTATCTTAAAGTTTATATTAAATATTTATCAGCATTATTACGCTTTAAACATGGCGTCACTCACAGCATTTTCATCTCGTCGAAAACTGGAATGTGCCGCATTCCGACATCTCATGATCCCGTTCCTGTAGTGAAAGAGAAACACAGGCTGTAAACATATGGTGTATATTTACAGTTGTTGTACTGAGACGTGAGCAGCTCTTCAACAGCTTGTGTGTGTGTGTGTGTGTGTGTGTGTGTGTGTGTGTGTGTGTGTGTGTCTGGTAAAGTCGAATAAAAAAAGTTCTGTCTGACTGAGGGGTGCTTTTACTTTTGATCACAGCACTTCTTCATGATGAAAGACTTGTTAAAGATGTTCTCTTTGGACCTGATCATCATGTGGAACGTTAGCACTGACTCCTAATGTTCAGCAGATCACACGAGGTAATGCTTTACGTCAAACTCTTAGCCTACATGCACTACTGTCGTGGATTATAGGCATGGCCTATCCAGAAAGAGTAGTCATGAAAATCTATATCCTACAGCCTACGATACGATTTGTACAGGTTTGATTTACACATCATATGCTCAGCTTTATACGAGATTAGCAAACCATGCTAACTGTATTAGTTACAGTTGTGGTCAGAAGTTTACATACAGTGACATGAATGTCATCTTGGATATGAATGTCATGGCAATATTTGGGCTTTCAGTAATTTCTTTGAACTGTTCTTTTTCTGTGGCAGAATGATTGTACAGCATACAGCTTTAATAACAAAAAATAAACACTAGAATTTGGTGCACAAGTTTTAATTTTCTTTGGATTTTCTAAAATCAACACAGGGTCAAAAATATACATACAGGGTAAAAATTTACATACGCTCACTGAGATTATTAATTCAGAGGTGCTGAAACTTCCAAAATGTCTCTTATCTTACCAAGGCCAAGGTCTCTTAACTTCCTGTTAGTGATCATGATTGACTACAGCTGGTAGCTTCTCTGTGCCTTCATAAAAAGGGTTTGTTTACAGCACTCATTGGATTGACCAACACACAGTAAAATGGGAAAGTCCAAGGAGCTCAGTGCAGATCTGAGAAAGAGGATCGCAGATATACACAACTCCGGAATGTCTCTTGGAGCCATTTCTAAACAACTGCAAATTCCAACATCAGTTCAAACAATTGTATCCAAGTTATTGTGAGGTGTAGTCACTTTGCCAAGGCACTTTGCTTCAAGAAAACCCAAACTATTACCCTCAGCTGAAAGGAAATTGGTTTGGATGGTCAGGAACAACCTGGGAACCACCATGGCACAGCCCTGCCATGAACTGGAAGCTGATGGATCACTGTCTACAGTTCAGATCACCATGGACTAAGAGGCTGCTATCCAAGAAATAACCCCCTGTTCCAAAATTGACACCTTCAAGCCTAACTAAAGTTTGAAGCTGACCACATGGGCAAAGAAAAAGCCTTCTGGAGGAAAGCTGTATGGTCAGATGAGACAAAGATTGATTTGTTTGGCCACAATGATCACCGTGTACAGAGGGACACTGTACCAGCTGGTGGTGGTGGTAGGATCATCATGCTCTGGGGCTGTTTTGCTGCCAGTGGAACTGGTTCATTGCACAAAGTGGATGGAATAATGAAGAAGGAGGTCTACCTCAGAATTCTTCAGCATAAACCATCAGAAACTTGAACACGACTTGGGAGTTACAACAGGACAATGAACCCAAACACGCATTAGAGCTGGTTGTGGAGGATAAAGTAGGCTAACATTAAACTTAAAACAAGTCCTGACTTCAACCCTATTGAAAATATATGGACCGTGCTTATAAGTCGAGTCCATGCCAAGAAAAAAAAAACAACAACAACAAATTTAATTGAACTCTACCAATTCTACCATGACGAGTCGTGAAATATCCAACCAGAAATCTGCCAGAAGCTTGTTCATGGTAAACAAAAATGTTTGGTCAAGGTGAATCTTGCGAAGAGACATTTTACCCAAATATTAAGTGTGCTGTATGTATATTTTTGACTTGTATATTGATATTCTTGTGTTGATTTCAGAAAACCCAAAGAAAATTAAAACTTGTGCACCAAATTCTAGTGTGTTTTTTTTAATTAAAGCTGTATGCTGTACAGTCATTCTGCCACAGAAAAAGAACAGTTCAAAGAAGTTACTGAAAGCCCAAATATTGCCATGACATTCATATCCAAGATGACATTCATGTCACTGTATGTAAACTTCTGACCACAACTGTACATAGACTCACTGCTACTTCCTTGGAAGCGTTATTGTTCTTCGTAGTGACTCGATGTTTTTTAATGCTTTAATGGGAACATGAATCCACGATTACTGCGTTTTTTTTTTCTTGCATCAAACAGCAAATGGGAACTAGTTGGAGGTAGGAACTAAACTTGTGAGCTTGAAACTGAAGAAATGTCGGAACTCTCACGCCATAGGATTGGTCTGAGGAATCAATCAAAACCACTGACTGTAAAAAAAAAAAAACATGGGCAGCATAGCTCCATTGCCTCCCAAAGTCAGGTCCTCATTTGGCCAATACTAAGGTCAGCAATTGACATCACCAAGACCGTCATTCATTTCCTTCTGAAGTTTGTCCCCAACCTTCTTATGATATAGCAGAACAACATGGTTAAAACTAGCTAAACGTTCAGATATCGACATACAGAAAACTATCTGTTTGAATTAGACACTGTAGTTGAAAAGATGAGAAAAGTAACATGGATAAAAAGGCTAATTTGTCATTGATGCACATGGGGATGGGCGGAGCTAGTCATTATACTGCAACCGACCAGCAGGGGCACTAGACCTGTAGCGGCTTTGCTTTCTTAAGATGTATTTTCTACAGTCATTAGTAGAGACAATCAAAATGTCATGCCTAATTTGCATAAGAATCGAATCTCAGTTCAAATGTCACTTGTTGCTGAAATCACAGCTCCGTGTCGCAAGAATATGTAGAAAATAAATACTTTGTCGCTTGTTAGAATCTTCTCCAAACACAGGATGCAAGAGGTAACTATAAGTAGGCGTATCAGACGCTCGCTCGCTGGCCGTGCTGTGAAAACTGTCCATGCAGACGTTCATCTGGTTTCCAAATCTGTCATTGCTTAAGTCTTGAATATTTTCTATCGTAAATACTATCTGACTGGATTACTCATGACTATCAATCAGATCACTTCTATAGGGATGTTCTCTCGCTCTCACTGTTTCTGATGAAGGATTCAGCAAAGTTTTCCGTCTGCTAGTTCTGATGTTATGATTCACGGGAGACTTTGAAGTGAGTTTTCATAGCTTTACCGACATTTTTTCAAATCAAACTGATCCATGTAAATAAATAACTGTTTTAGAGTATAACCGGAGTTGTTTTGATGAAAAATATTGAGATCTTAGTGGTCAGAATGAGATAAAAAAAAAAAAAAAACAGAAGTCAGAAACCGCGAGTGTCAGTTTCAATGCAGTTAATGTGAATTGTTTACTGGATGTGGATCAGACGGTTTTTTCAAGGTTTGCCTTGAAAGCTGTGAATATTAATTGACAATCATTTATATTCTTTAGTATAAACACTAGTAGGCCTTACTGAGAAATACAAAGGCCTACAGAGCACAAAGAGGGGATTAGAAATAATCATTTATTTATTTATTTATTTATTTATTTATTTATTTATTATTTTGATAGAGAACAGTAGATGTGAATGACATTCAGTGGTTATTTATGCACATTTTATTATTAACATTGATGAGTTAAGATCAGCTTTATATTGCATAAATAACACTACGTTCACACTGCAAGGCTTAATGCTCAATTCCGATTTTTTTGTGAAATCTGATTTTTTTGTGAGGTCATTCACATTAACAAATATATGCGACTTGTATGTGATCCTCAGTATGAACGAAAAGCGACCTAAAAGTGTTCCGCATGCGCACTGCAGGATACGACGATGTCACACGCAGTGAGCATGGCCAGTGTTTACGGAAGTAACCTAAAGTTTCCTGTGTATGACAGTAGCCAGCATGGAGTACCTGGCAATGATGCAGTTGTTGTTGCGACGGAGCCAGAACATGCACAATAGCCTGATGTTAAGGAGGAGGTTGAGAAGGAAGAGGGCAAGGGTTTTGGTTCAGGTGTTCTGCGGGGTAGTGACTGCAACCTCCGTTCAAAGGAACATCAAAGCCATGTTGTTGTAACTTTTTTTGAGAGACCCACCGCCTACTTCAGCGCAGAATAGTGACGTTTGTGGCTTGTTGATGACGTGTAAGTCGGATGAATGCGACCTGGCGGTTCAGACTGAAGTCGCATATGAAAAGATCAGATAGGAATCGGAATTAGGACCACATATCCAAACGGCCTGGGTCGGATTTGAAAAAATCGGATCTGTGTCGTTCATATTGTCAATAAAAGATCGGATACAGGTCACATATGGGCGAAAAAAATCAGATTTGAGTCACTTCAGCCTGCAGTGTGAACATAGTGTGAAGCCATTTGGTGAAACTTTGAAGAAGAGAGTACCCATTTATCATTTTTACCTAATTAGCATAATCCATACTAATTAAATGCTAATTTGCATAATTTGTTTTTACTTTTTTTTTCTTTGTATTCAGTATACAACTGTCTATGTTCCTGCCAATTTCCATGTAAATTTCTTGAAAAATAGAAAAGTTATTAAGAAAAAAACATTTGATCTCATTGGTTAATGAGGTCCATTTTGGACCTTGTGATCCTCAGACAGAATATTACGGCAGTTTTCTAAATATTAAGTCGTTTCTTCAATCTCTGATTTGTAATAGCTCAAGAACGGATAAACATATTTTAATTCTGTAAAAAAATCTGTTGTTCTGCATTCATTTCTGAATTCAATGAGATCAGTTTCAAGCAGTTTGGATTGACTTTGGATTTTCACCTGATATGTCTACTATAAAACAGAATAACAAGTCTGATACAAGATATGAAATATATCTAAAGCAGCATTAAAAGGATTCATTGTTCCTTAAGCTTGGACACTCCAGAACTCCAGAACTTCTCCCTCATAACGGTTCCAAGGGGAACATGTTTTGACAGTTACACTCTCAGAACAAAAGATTCCTCAAAGGTTCTTTGGGTCATTACGGGTTCTTAGCTTGTAAATGGTGTTGAATCGTTAACCATCCAGAGAAGCCTTGTTTAAGAGTTCTTTCACACAGGCATTGTTTATTCTGTTTGAGAACACACCAGGGTTCCTTTCAATCTTGGTGTGGTTGTTTATTCAGGTGAGAACACGGCGATCACATCGGGTCTGAGAACATCTGAGGGAAGTGGTGTTGGTCTGGTTCCAAGTGAACTGTAGTGTGGTGAGAGAGAGTCGACTCTGACTCAACTCATTGCAGGAAGGGAATCAAAGATGATGTGTGTTTTGGGTTGCAGGGGAAAGGAAGCCAAAGCACAGAGCTGTAGAGCTGCAGGAACATCAGTGTGTTCTGGAGATTTAGACCAAAAGAGAAAATAAACCCTGGATGTGACACATTAAACATCTCTGTTAGCGATATATTTATCTAGTAATCCATGTTGTCCATCTTCTGTGTTCTTCATGTTCTCCATCTTCTCTGTGTTCTTCATGTTGTCCATCTTCTCTGTGTTCTTCATGTTCTCCATCTTCTCTGTGTTCTTCATGTTCTCCATCTTCTCTGTGTTCCTCATGTTCTCTATCTTCTCTGTGTTCTCCATGTTCTCCATCTTCTCTGTATTCTCCATGTCCTCCATATTTAATATTCTCCATGTTCTCCATGTTTTCTGTTCTTTGTGTTCTCCATGTTCTCTATGCTCACTGTTTTCTTCATGTTCTCCATATTTTCTGTGTTCTATGTTCACTATGTTCTCCATGTTCTCTGTTCTCTATTTCTCTGTGTTCTCCATGCATTCCATGTTTTTTGTTCTTTGTGTTCTCCTTGTAGGGTTGAAACTTGGTGGTCGCATGGTCACCAGTGGCGCTGAAAAACAGACCAGGGCCAATAAAGTTGAGGTTTGGTCTCCCGAAGGGCGACTATGATTTGAGAAGTATGAAAAAATGACAATTTAAAAAAAAAAAATGTTCCTTCCTTAGAGTATCTTTCTTTTCTTCGCTTTCCTTTCCTCAACTCTAAGTTTGTGAATTCTAGTAAAAGTTTAGTCCGAAAGTGCAAAATTCAAAGCCGTTTGTGAGTTTTCAGATTGCTCCAAAATATCCACAACTTTCCCGAACTCTGACCTTTCCCATGATTCATTGCTACATCATAGTGGAAGCCGGGCTCTTTCTTCCACTCCACTGTGTTGATGTTTGTAGCTAATGCTAACTGCTAGGTAGGTAAGCTCAAATATGACTAAAAGATGGTTACACAAGTCCGATTTTCTGATGTGCTCTGGGGATGATACAATCAAAGTGCCCCATTCATCCACCCTCACGGAATGGATAGACGATATGAAGTTGTGGCCCAACATCAGCTATGTTGACATTGTCAATTATTTTATTCTTAGTGAGAGCATTGATGGCGAGGAGCTAAGGAATTACAAAAGCATAGAGGTGGACAGTTATCTACACAGGAATAAAATTGGCAAAATTATGTGTAAAAGAGACGGAAGTTTGTTTGCTTAAAGCCTAGTCAAGTCCCTTCCACACCAGGATCTGGTCTTCCTAGGCAGTCTCCTGTCCCAGCCATCTCTTTTGAGGCGTATGGGTGTGGCTCCGATCTCCATAGCACTCAGCCTCTTGCCTATACAGCTAGGGTTACAGTGGGGGGCGGGTCCTCTGGTAACTGTGAGAGTTTGACTTCCCCACTCACATCTGTATTGCAGCATGCCTGCCTCACCAGATGGTAGTAGGTACCATTTTTATGATGGTCTTTGGTATGACCCGACCACGAGTAGAACTCACAATCTCCTGGTCGAAAGGCGGACATGCTAACCACTAGGCCAACTCACGGTGCGTGAGGTTGAGCATAGACAGACCAAAAAAAGGGAAATCCTGCAGTCATGCAGCAGCAGCTGGGCAATTCCATGTAAATGTCAACCTCACCATGCAAAAATAAAGCAACATGTAATACATCAAAACCACTCCCAGAGATATCACCTAGGCCTGTATTTTACAGATGTGAATAAGTTGAACCAATTTGTAACCAACCTAATATGTCACTGTCAGTCTTTCTTTCTTATAATGTAAAACCCAAGCTAAAATCAACTTTGATCATGTACAATTCTATATTATTGCCACAAGCTACAGAAATGTATGCTAAAATCCACAAAACAGCGAAACAATAGCCATCCTAAATATTATTTAAGAACTTTGATAGTTTTAGCTGATGTTTAGAGAGTTTTTCAAAGGGTTATGGTGGTTAAATTGCTGATTTTCTAAACATATGCCATGTCTATTTCAGACGCGTCACATCCATAACGGAATTTCGTCACATCCATAACGCTGACTTTTCCTTCTGAAACTCTGCATGAAATACAAAATATTTTAAACAAAGATTTTTTTAATATTCACCTTGGACCCCTCTATCAAATGGATATCTCCGTTTCGACATTAGGCTTACAATTTCACAGAGTTTGATGAAAATGTACAGTCACCCAAGAAAAGTGATACTTTTTCTGTCACATCCATAACGCATCTTTTATTGGCATTTTCTGGCATGCCCTAGATCTACTATGGGAATTGTTCTTGTTCTATCACTTCTCCAGTATGGTACAGCCTTAAAATATGCAACACCTGTTTAAATACTGGGAGACAATAAAACATGCACTGGGTCATTTGTTGCCATTTTGAGTTCAAGTGTCATGTCCATAATGCTGGAATTGCTCAGCTATCATCTGGAAGGTTGGCTCTGTTAGAGTAGAGCGATTGGATTATTGTATTGGTTTACTAATAATGTAGTGTTTATATATTGCAAGTCGCTTTAGACAAAAGTGTCTGCCAAATACCGAAACCATAACTATAACCATAATCACCGAGCTCTAGTCTAATAGAATTCTACCAGCCGACTGTACCGTGATGGCTCTTGTATCGGCTCAAGAAGCCAAAGCTAGGAGAGAAGCACAGGCTGACCATTTTAATGCAAATGCTGTCAAACTTTGGAAACAATAAACACACCATACTTAAATAATTCCTTGTCTATGTATTTGTCCGAGCTTATTCAACTTCTTAACTCCCCTGATCATTCCAGATATTGGATGGTATTTGTAGGTTATTCGTTTACACTAGTACTTCAGCATTGGTTGCTCTTGGATTCTCTCGGCTACATGCACTTATTGTAATAAATAAAAACGTCAGCTTTTTACATTACAGTCAAAACTGTAATGTTTTGAATAATGTGCAATATCTAAACAACAATTAGACACAATTAATGTTGATTAATCCATTTCTGGGGGCATACGTTAAACAACGTGGGGTGTTATTCAAGTAAAAATGGTTTACATTTTTTTTATGTGTTCGACTAGAGGAAATTTCAGGGTAGGGTTGCCACCATTCAGAAATGAAAATAAGGGACGCCCACCACGGCTCCTTGGGGCCATGACCACCACGGGCACGACTCCCATGGGGTGGGGTGCCCACAGCAGTGGTATGTTTTATTTTGTAGGTGTTTTTAGTAAAGGGGTGATCAAGAAAGCAATTACTCATACTTAAAGCTTGAAATGCTTTATTGCCAATGCTGTAAAAATGTATAATGTACAAGTGGGCAACAATGAACTTTTAAAATATAATCTAAATATATTGAGAACTTAATATCACTGTAAATGTATAACTGTTCTTGGTGTAGGGACTCTCTTTGTGAACCTTGGGGACATTTTTACTTAGAGAGGAAAAAAGAGAACAATAAAAACACAACAAACATGTACCGTATGTCTGTTTACAGTTTGCTCTGTAGTCGTCTCCACTCACGCTGTCCAGCCAAGGATGTGCCTCTTCCCACTCACGTCTGTATTTTTGTAAGCGTTTACGCTTTTGAGGATATGGTGGAGTCCCGGGTGCAGCAGACATTTTTAAAAGGCCCGGTTTTTTTGAGCAGCACCAGTGTGTGTTGTCTGTCTCTAGGCAACCGTGACAGCGCCACACGCAGTGACGCGGGCAGCCAGGCACAGACGCACAGAGCGTGACGCAGAGTGGAGGGGTTTGTGTCCTGGGTAGATCCCGCAACGTAGTATTTCCTGTTTTATTTTGTTCATTATTGTTAGATTTAGTGTTGATACGCATGAGACAGACATGTATATTGGACATTTATGAAAATACGGAACAAATCGTGTCCCGTATCGGTTCAATACGGGACACAAGATTTAATTGCCAAATAAAGGACGATTCTGTATTTTACGGGACGGGTGGCAACCCTATTTCAGGGCCACTTTATTTTGGCCTGGGCCACTAACAATTCAGGGCTACTGGCCCGAATAGCGACCAAGCACTGAAGTTAATTTTTAGCCCTGTCCATGTTCTCTATGTTTACTCTTTTCTCCATGTTTTCCATATTTTTCTGTGTTCACTATGTTCTCTGTGCTCGGGTGATTTTGGTGATGTCTACAGTCCCTTGTAACGGTTTGTTGATCATTTTCTCTCACCCTGTTTCTGACTGATGAACGACGTGTGAGTTCTTAGCCCTACACACTCCTCAGACAGCGATAGTGTTTTCAGTGTGTAATTAAAGAGTGAAAATATCAAATTTCACTCTGACTGAGACACAACATACGGATTCTTTCTTTCTGTAGAAGTAGGGAATGTCATTACTCATTCATCTTCACCACGGAAACCTCTTTTCACCATCTGAGCCATTGGTCAGTGTGAGCGGTCAGATGCATGTGTTTGCTGAAAGAAAATCTTTTTAATCGAGCACAAACAGCACAGTGGGGACAATTAAACCTTGTTTATGTCAGTGCACTTGTGTGATGCATGGCTGATTCAGTCCAACAGTGGGTTTGTGACGGAGTGCCCGTCATGACAGTTGAGTATGTGCTCTGACTGCCGTACCAACAAGCCTGGCTCTTTGGTGTTGTGGTCAGGGTGCAGGTTTGGCATCCTGTAGCCTTGGGTTCAAGGCAGGATAAGGTGACTGTTCTCTTGCTTTGCTACAGATGGTTTCAGAAGTGGGATGGCCATTGGAGGTGAGTCCTGTGTGCAGGGCCGTCGACAGGGGGGGACAACCGGGTATTTTGTCCCGGGCCCAGGCATGAGGGGGGGCCCAGAACTGGTCCCTCATGAAGATGCCATTAATCATTCTGTTTCATTTCAAAATGTGTTGATTTGGGGGAGAAAAATGTGCTATATTTGCATTCAATGAATGATTTCTGGTTCTTTTGCCTTTATTGTCTTCGAAAATAGATTCAAGAACCCACCTACCACCCCTAATGCAGAAATGGTTTGGTCTTTGATTAAGGTGCCAAATAACACAGCACTATTCCATCATAACGCTTCGACAATAAGCGTGCGAGCCCGTTTGCCAACATGCACAAGTCAGGAGCAAAGAAAAGAAAAGAGAAAAAGAGATGAAGAAGCCAAGAGCCTCAGGGGCTCACTGCGTAGATATTTTAGAAAAGATTCAGATGATGCAGCAGGTGGTGAAGGCAGTGGGGCAGCTGAGCCAGGTAAGACACAGATAACTTTTTTCCAGCCCCGTAATGTAACCCCAGCACACGCGACGTGCCATTCATAATTATAAAGTAGGGGATAGCAGGGTACACTGAGTGAACACTGAAATGCACAGCATTGAATTATTTCATAAACATATCGGTTTAATAACACTGTGTTGCATATATCTCAGTGAAGCAAAGAATAGCACATTGGCCCGCAATCATATCCAAATGTTTTAGGCACGCTTGCTGAGCTGCGCTGAGCTGGACTCCGGTTAGCTGAAAGCCCGTGGAATGCTGCCTCTTGTTAATTAAACCTTATTTTGTTGGAAATCATCCCGTGTAGATATGACGGCATGTGAAATTGCCAGCTAGATAGAGTTTAATGTAACAAATGGGCTATAAATGGGGTGTTTTGAGATTAGTCTGTTGCAAAACATTAAACTTTCGCTTAGACTGGATACTCTTCAAACAATTCCCTTGCTCAAGTGAAAAATGATAGGCCTGTATGAAAAGCGCAATTAATGAAAGTAGCCTAATAAGCCCTAAATGAATAAAACAACCTCTGTTTTATTGTTGTTGCTTACACGTTAAGATTTTGAAATCTTCTCGGTCCAGTTCTATATCCAGGGAACGTTGTAATCCTTTTGGTTTATCCGTAATAAACGTGTCAGCCCCCAGGTCAGATAGGCTAATGTTACGTGGTTGGGAGGGTGTCAGTTTTTTTTGTAACATTCTAAATCGAGTACGGAAAGGACGTTTATGAAAAACAAGACAAAAAAATACACTGAAAAAAAGAGGGGTTGGGTGGTTGCTGTGTGGCGATGTGCGTGCGCGCGTATGTGTGTGTGTGGGGGGGGCACTCAGATTATTTGGGGGGGCCCACTCAGATTATTTTGTCCCGGGCCCAGCCAAAGCTGTCAACGGCCCTGCCTGTGTGTGAGCTGTATGAGGGACCCCAGAGATGGGTGAAGCACGAGTGTGTGGGGCACCCTGGTTTGGGAGAAGTATGGCTTAGGGATGCCTGTGTGTGAAGTGTATGGGTGTGCCTCCCAAAGGGAAGGGAAGTGTGATGGAGTGCCTCTCACTACAGTTGCGTATGTGCTCTGACTGCCATACCAATGAGCCTGGGTCTTTATGGTTAGGGTGCAGGTTTGGCACCCTGTAGACCTGGGTTCAAGGCAGGATAAGGTGACTGTTCTCTTGCTTTGCTACAGATGGTGTCAGAAGTGGGATGGCTTGCTGGGAGGCCATTGGAGGTGTGATCTGTATGAGGGACCCCAGAGATGGATGAAGCATGAGTGTGTGGGGCACCCTGGTATGGGAGAAGTACAGCTGGGGGATGTGTGAGGGATGCCTGTGTGTGTGAAGTGCATGGGTGCACCTCCCAAAGGGGAGGGAAGTGTGATGGAATGCCCATCGCTACAATTGTGTATGCACTCTGACTTCCATACCAACCAGCCTGGCTCTTTGGTGTTATGGTCAGGGTGCAAGTAGACCTGGGTTCAAGGCAGGATAAGGTGACTGTTCTCTCATTTTGCTACAGGGTTTCATCTCATCTCATTATCTCTAGCCGCTTTATCCTTCTACAGGGTCGCAGGCAAGCTGGAGCCTATCCCAGCTGACTACGGGCGAAAGGCGGGGTACACCCTGGACAAGTCGCCAGGTCATCACAGGGCTGACACATAGACGCAGACAACCATTCACACTCACATTCACACCTACGGTCAATTTAGAGTCACCAGTTAACCTAACCTGCATGTCTTTGGACTGTGGGGGAAACCGGAGCACCCGGAGGAAACCCACGCGGGCACGGGGAGAACATGCAAACTCCACACAGAAAGGCCCTCGCCGGCCCTGGGGCTCGAACCCAGGACCTTCTTGCTGTGAGGCGACAGCGCTAACCACTACACCACCGTGCCGCCGCTACAGGGTTTATTTCCTAAATTAGATTTATCATGCAATGTGACATTCCATGTCCCAACAGCTGGAATGTCATGGAATGTCATTCCGGTCCGTCGTGGTGAAGAAGGAGCTGAGCCAAAAGGCGAAGCTCTCAATTTACCGGTCGATCTATGTTCCAACTCTCACCTATGGTCATGAGCTTTGGGTAATGACCGAAAGAACAAGATCACGGATAAAAGCGGCCGAAATGAGTTTCCTTCGCAGGGTGGCTGGGCACTCCCTTAGAGATAGGGTGAGAAGCACAGTCACTCGGGAGGAGCTCGGAGTAGAGCCGCTGCTCCTCCACATCGAGAGGAACCAGCTGAGGTGGCTCGGGCATCTTTATCGGATGCCTCCTGGATGCCTCCCTGGGGAGGTGTTCCAGGCATGTCCCCCTGGGAGGAGGCCCCGGGGAAGACCCAGGACACGCTGGAGGGACTATGTCTCTCGGCTGGCCTGGGAACACCTCGGTGTTCTTCCCGAGGAGCTGACCGAGGTGTCTGGGGAGAGGGAAGTTTGGGCTTCCATGCTTAGACTGCTGCCTCCGCGACCCGGTCCCGGATAAAGCGGAAGAAGACGAGACGAGACGAGATGCAATGTGTTTGGGAAAGAAGCACAATCAGTGGCCGTAATATCGAAAACTTTTGGCAAAGATTTGTTTGGAAAGTGAAAGAGTCGACTCTTATTCGGGTGAGTCAAATTATTCACTGAACTGCTTCAGTTCTCTCAGAATTTATAAAGAAGAGATTACAGCTTTGAATCTTTCGTATTTGAGTTTAAACACACTTTAGCTGAGACACGCTAAGTTGCGTAACGTCTGTGTGCATAACATAACATATAGAGTGTGAAGTGTAACGGACCCAGGAGAGAACCCTGAGGGATCACACACACATACACATACACACAGATAATCCTCTCTTCCCTTAAATTCCCAATAAATTTGGCGCTGTGTGTGAGCAAGTGGTTAATTTTTGATCCGTCTCAGTGGACACTCAACACTGTGCCAAATCTGAGAGAACTCAATCGCTCTTATCTCCTCCACCACGCTGTATGAGCTCCACTTCATTATTCAGCTGGCAGCACATGACACAGTGTGACACACAAACCCCCTAAAACATGAGCTGTACATCCGAGACCACACACACACACACAGTAAATCAGCGTGACATTAATTATTCAAATATCTTATCGTTTCTATAGTAACAGTTCATTCGCAGGGACTTGTACAGCACATACTCCACACAAACATGTTTTTCTGTAAGATGTGTTTATGTTACATTTCTGGAAGGAGTCTCCAGTGTCAGTGCTTTGTACCAATCAGAAGTAAAGCAGTAACTGTAAGTTTTCTGACATTTTCAGGACAGAGGAGTTTACGCTTCTTTGTGGTTTCTTGTGAAACTGACAAGCTGCCTTTTGTTTCGTCTTGTTCATTTCGAGCGAGACTGTTCAGAGCTGCTGGAACATCAGATCAGTGAGAAGAGGAACTTCAACAACAATAATGCAACTATAAACAGATAAAAATTATGTTGTGTCATTCTTTCATAAATAAAACCGTGTTCCAGTTACTGTGGCTTTAGAAGAAGGAATGGAAACTTCAGTTATAGGAAGGTAATGAGGACAGGTGATGTACGTAACAGTAACTCCTCTTCATCGTTTGATTAATTTCCTGCAGCAGCACAACACCGAGTCATTTACTCTTTACACTTCAGCTCAGATACCACGTCTGAGCTGATAACACTCTGAAAGCAGTGGCAGTGGACTCAGAGGTGTGCTGCTGTAAGAGAGGTTCACATGATCAGATGATCTCTCTCTCTCTCTCTCTCTCTCTCTCTCTCTCTCTCTCTCTCTGTGACTTTTGTTTTACTCTGAAAACATCACAAGTTTGTCATATTTAATCAGAGAATGAATTTGGGGCACCTCAGCTGCAGTTCTTGACTCACACTGACTGAAGGAAGTGACGACTGTCAGAGCTCCATATTACATCGAGAAGTGAAAATATTTAAACAACAGCAGAGGAACTCTTAAAGAACTCTTCTTTTTCATTAAAAAGATACAGACAGATGCAGAGACAGACAAAGTTAGACAGACAGACAGATACACAGACATACATGGCTACAGAGAAATTAAGTAGTTACGTAGACAGACAGGTCAATAGAAAAACTGATGGATACCGATAGACAGATATCGAGACAGGAACAGTTACACAGACGGACAGAAAGATGGACAAGTAGGAAAACTGATTGATACAGAGGCATTAGCAGTTACACGGACAGAAAGACAGGTAGACGGGGGAAGGATACAGACAGGGAGGGAAGGAGAAAGACAGGGAGGGAAAGAGACAGGCAGGGAGATAGACAGGGAGGGAAAGAGACAGACAGACAGGTAGTCAGACAGACAGGGAGGGAAAGAAACAGACAGACAGATAGGGAGACAGATGGGGAGACAGACAAACAGGCAGACAGGGAGGGAGTCAGACAGACAGGCAGTAAGGTGGTTAGACATACAGAAAGGTAGACAGGCAGGGAGGGAGGAAGACATACAGGCAGTTAGACAGACAGACAGATGGGAAAACAGACAGGGATGGAGGCACTCAGACAGACAGAGAAGCAGGGAGTCAGACAGGCGGTCAGACAGACAGGAAGGGAGTCAGACAGGCAGACAGACAGAGAGGGAGGGAGTCAGATAAGCAATCAGACGGGAAGACAGACAGAGAAGCAGGGAGTCAGACAGACAGGAAGGCAGACAGAAAGGGAGACTGATGGGGAGGGAGGGAGCCAGGCAGGCAGTCAGTCCAACAGGGTATCAGACAGAGAGGGAGGGAGTCGGACAAGCAATCAGACAGACAGACAGACAGACAGGAGGACAGACAGGGAGGGACACAGTCTATTTGTAATTGTACTGTGGCTCTGCAGTAGCTCCTTCTGAATATAGAATTCAAACTGTAATGTAATGTGCTTTATTGCTCGAATTTATTCAGCTGCTTATTAATCACAAAGCAGTGGATTCAGAATTTTTATTTTACTCTACAAACACACTGAATATTTTATAAACCCCAGGAGTGTATGAACATGATTTCATTAACCGTAGTAGGTCCTGTAACTACAGTATACATTAATTGGTGTTTCATTTATATTGTGTAAAGGTTTTAAAATGACCCCAGATAGTGCGTATTGCTATATATCCTGAGGATCTGATCACATGTTTAATGAAAATGCTCCAGGACAATCAGACTCACACATCACGCCTCGAACGACCGTGTGTTTAACACACATAGATTTTCCAATTAACTTCGATTCACGCAGCTGTAATTTACCAGAGACTGATACACGGACGAAGAAGCAGCAAATACACCGTAACTCAGCCGTGAAGCGTCTCCGTCACTCATCCCAGTGCAGAATTAGTGACACTCATCACACAGGTCCAATTCTTCTTAATTAAAATGTAATCAGACTCCTGACACATTCATTTATGATCTCAGGACATTTCTACGCTTCTTCTTCTTCCTGCTCTGTATTTATAGCTGATGCATTTCGATTCATCACAGTGCACACTAACGGTATTAACGAGCACATATGCTATAAACATCCCTGTAAATGAGCCTTTACTATGGAAACGATAACATTACATATTAACGGGCGCGTTAATATAAGTCTGTGATGTGCAGCTGCAGTACTGTCAGAGCTGCTGTTTTCAGAAATTAAGCAACACCTGACCAATCAGGTTTGAGAATTCAAGACATATGGATGTCCAATGTAGCTAATGTTAATGCTAATGCTGGACTTAAGAGCTAAAGGAATTTATGCTAGCAACCAGAGGATTATGAGTTCAAGCATGGACTTCTGCTAAATGGCCCATTTTTTTTTTTAGTAATGTCCAGCATGTAAATACATTTTATATACTGGATTTGGATCTGATAAGTTTGAACTTCTGGGACCTGAAGAAGATAATGCTAGCAAATTTAGATGTAAAGACTGAAAGTATGTACACGCTGAAACACTAGCCAAGGTTTGGTTTCTTCCCAGAATATATAATGTGTACATGACACTTGTGTTGCTCTGTTTTCCTTGATCATCCTGTTCAGAGCATCTCCTTCCACCCTGTTCAATAATACACAGCCTATGCGGCTTATCCAGGGCAATGCACCTTAAAGGAACAGTCCACCGTACTTCCATAATGAAATATGCTCTTATCTGAATTGAGACGAGCTGCTCCGTACCTCTCCGAGCTTTGCGTGACCTCCCAGTCAGTCAGACGCAGTCAGACGCGCTGTCACTCCTGTTAGCAATGTAGCTAGGCTCAGTATGGCCAATGGTATTTTTTGGGGCTGTAGTTAGATGCGACCAAACTCTTCCGCGTTTTTCCTGTTTACATAGGTTTATATGACCAGTGATATGAAACAAGTTCAGTTACACAAATTGAAACGTAGCGATTTTCTATGCTATGGAAAGTCCACACTATAATGACAGGCGTACTAACACCTTCTGCGCGCTTCGGCAGCACATTGATACGGAGCTCAGATATCAATGCGCTGCCGAAGCGCGCAGAAGGTGTTAGTACGTCTGTCATTATAGTGCGGACTTTCCATAGCATAGAAAATCGCTACGTTTCAATTTGTGTAACTGAACTTGCTTCATATCACTGGTCATATAAACCTATGTAAACAGGAAAAATGCGGAAGAGTTTGGTCGCATCTAACTACAGCCCCAAAAAATACCGTTGGCCATACTGAGCCTAGCTACATTGCTAACAGGAGTGACAGCGCGTCTGACTGCGTCTGACTGACTGGGAGGTCGCGCAAAGCTCGGAGAGGTACGGAGCAGCTCGTCTCAATTCAGATAAGAGCATATTTCATTATGGAAGTACGGTGGACTGTTCCTTTAAGGAAACACTTTGCCTCCAAACACTAATGTTATTAATAATGAATGACGGCCAGTTGGGAACAATTAGTGCAATGCAAATGAAAGAAGGCTAACAGGCCACTGCTGGGTTTCAATCATCGTTAACATCATTATAATTTTGGGTTGAGGAAATTCACTATCCCGCTTTCGAAAGTGTATGTACAGAGCTGACTCGGGTCTGCAGTTTCAGATGTAAAAGTCTCTCCTCAGGAATACCCTCAAGAGATCAAACACTGGTTAGAAGGTGTTGCTGTGAGGATGTAACATGTAAAATGGAAACTCATTTAGCAGACGCTTTTATCCAGAGTGACGTACAACATACCTAGAGAAGCCTGGGAGGTGTTTGAGGGTTAAGTGCCTTGCTCAAGGGCACTTCTCTCATGGTTATCAGAGGACTAGCCCTTCACTGTAACCCTAGCTGTATAGGCAAGAGGCTGAGAGCTATGGAAACGGAGATCGGCGCCACCCAATGCGCCCGATTGCATGACGCGAGAAGGACTTTAGACTTTTTTCAAGGACACTTCAGCCATTCCTGCTGGTCCCCATGCAGGAATGAGTGGTTAATTTTATATTACTTTAATTGCACCGTTCTGAAATACAAACAAAATAGAGCTGGAGTATTTATTTACCAGATTGCAGTTGGATACAGTGGCGTTGTGGGTGGGAACTGTGTTTTGATGGTTGCACTATGCACAGGAAGCGCATTCTGATTGGTTACAGTCACTACTTAGTGACTAATTCCAGAGACTTTGTGTCAAAGCAAGATTTGGAGAAAGTTATTCAAGCCTTGGTATCCTGCAGTGCTCGTCTCACTGGCCTTCCCAAACAGACTGTTAGACAGCTGCAGCTTATTCACAATACTGCTGCTGGGATTCTGACAAAAAGAAAAAGATAGCATGTTACTCCAATGCTCAGGTCCTTACATTGGCTTCCAATTAGATACAGAATTGAATTCAAAGTATCCCTAGTTGTTTAGAAGGCACTCATCAGGTTTTGGCACTAAATACAGTGTATAAAGGGATGTTTGATGAATATAAACCTGGTGTCTCTCTTAGATCGGTAGGAGCTGGTCATATATGAAACAAAACAGGACGAAATCATATTTAGCCATTATGCTGCCCAGTGCTGGAACTAGCTCCACATGGAGCACTGAGAACCACAGCATAGTAGGCATTGCATTCCATGCTGAGCCTGATGGATCGCTGGTTTCAGAGGTGGTCCTTTAGCTGTGCAAAGGCAGCAGATGCTGCTGCCACATGACAGTCTACTTCATTATCCAGAGAGTTTCCTTGCACAATAGTGGAACCCAGATATTTGAAAGTCTGCCCAACATTGCTGCCAGTTTTTAAAAGATGCTAAAACTGTCTTGTTTTCTGCTGCCTTCAATTAATCTGTTGGCTCTACTTTAATCTTTGTAATACTTTGAGTTAACTGAAGGAATAATGGGCCATAATTGGGAAAGTTGACTATCCTGCTATGGTGGTGTAGTGGTTAGCACTGTCGCCTCACAGCAAGAAGGTGTCTGCGTGGGTTTCCTCCGGGTGCTCCGGTTTCCCCCATGGTCCAAAGACATGCAGGTTAGGTTAATTGGTGGCTCTAAATTGACTGTAGGTGTGAATGTGAGTGTGAATGGTTGTTTGTCTCTATGTGCTTGCCCTGCAATAACCTGGCAACTTGTCCAGGGTGTACACTGCCTCTCGCCCATAGTCAGCTGGGATAGGCTCCACCTTGCCTGCGACCCTGTAGGACAGGATAAGCAGCTACAGATAATGGATGGATGGATAGACTATCCCACTACTGGTTATACAATCTATCCATCCATTATCTGTAACCACTTATCCTGTGCAGGGTCATGGCCATGCTGGAGCCTATCCCAGCTGACTATGAGTGAGAGGCGGGGTACACCCTGGACAAGTCACCAAATCATTCTGGGGCTGACACATAGAGACAAACAACAATTCACACCTACTGTCAATTTAGTCAATTTAGTTAGACCAATTAGTCTAAGCTGAATGTCTTTAGACTGTGGGGGAAAACGAAGCACCCGGAGGAAACCCATGCAGACATGGGGAGAACATGCAAACTCCACACAGACAGGCCTCCGTCGGCCACTGGGCTCGAACCCAGAACCTTGTTGCTGTGAGGCGACAGTGATGACCACTACACCACCGTGCCACCTGTTATACAATCTACCACTTATTTAATGGAAAGAAGCAATGTTGAATGGGTTAACTCTATATTCCATGGTGTTGTCGACAGAAGGGCACAAGGGAGCCACTTGAAGTAGATTAACTACCACTCGAGGTTCCTCAAAACTACCTATTCAAGGACCCTCTACTCAGATGTAGCTTCCAGGGATCCTCTACTCTACTCTAATGCAGCTTTCATTTTTTTTTTTTGTGTGTGTGTGTGTGTGTGCGTGCGCGCGAGTTTGATAATCAAAAACTACTTGATCCAGTCGGCCCTAGGAAACACCATAGGGGTATTTATATGATGCACATATGTGTGTGATTGGGATAACCAAATTTCAGATCTCCAGATGGAAGAAGAGAACCCAGTGTACTTCACTTCTACGTGGAGATCCCGGACGAGCCCCTAGAAAATTGATAGGTTTTGATCTGTCTGTACTGAAGGAGGTTGAATTAATAAAGTATGATCTAGGAATGCCGCCCAGGAGATTCTGCCTCACAGATCCGGGAGCAACAGTCACAGGTGTGATGCAGACACAGCTGTTCAGAGATGTTTCTCAGTTTATTGTAGAACAAACATGAGTAACTTGTATATTCACATTCAAGAGTGTGTTGTAACTGTGTGATTGGATGATGATGATTTAAGGAGCTGAGTTTCTGTATTTGGCAGAGTAAAGTCAGTGGGTGATGAAGCATGACATCACTAGTCAGAATAGCCTTAATTAAGCAGAGAGCAGATGTGCGAGCGAAGATAAATCAAAAGGATTTAACTAGCCAAAACAAGTAGCAACTAGACCAGCAAGTATCCATTTCAAGCATGCCAAACAGACATCTCGATCAGTCTCATAAATTAATAATGGGCTCTAGGTGGAAAACGTCGACTATAAACTACAAGCGGTTGCACAATCTGTCATTTCTGTCAGGGAAACAATGTTGAATGGGTTAAGTCGACATTTTGTGGTTTGCGATATAAGTATTCTATTACAGTATGTTGCTTTTTTATGTGTTTAACTTATTTTAAAACTTACTTTTTTATTATTTTAAGTGTTTTTTTTTTGCTTTTTATGCTTATCACTGTAAAGCACATCAAATGACCTCTGTGTATGACAATAAGCTTTATAAATAATACAGTTTGGACATTATGGACATGAAGTGTGTTTTAATTGGTTACAGGACCTGCTTTCTGATTGGTTATAATGACAATACATTACATTACAGATGCTCTTATCCACAACAATGTACAAAGTCCTTCCCACACCATATGGTGCATATGACGGCGCCGATCTCCGTTTCTGTAGCCCTCGGCCCCTCACCTATTACATAGCTAGGGTTACAGTGGGGGGCTAGTCCTCTGGTAACCGCGAGAGTTTGACCCCCCACTCGCATCTGTATTGCAGCGTGGCTTGCCAGATGGCAGTAGGTACCATTTTTATGATGGTCTTTGGTATGACCCGATCACGAGTAGAACTCGCGATCTCCCAATCTAACCACTAGGCCAACTCGTGGTAGAACAATGTACAACATATCCAGAACAGCCTGGGGAGCAGTTGGGGGTTTGGTACCTTGTTCAAAGGCGCTTCAGCCATTCCTGCTGGCCCAGGGAATTGAACTGGCAACCTTTTGGTCCCAAAGCTGCTTCTCGAACCATCAGTCCATGGCTTCATTACAGACTGGAAGTGCTTTCTGATTGGTTATAATGACATTATTAGGCAGGAACTGCTTTCTGATTGATTACACTGGTATTACAAGCAGGAAGTGTGTTCTGATTGGTTACAGTGGCATTACAGACAGGCCGTTTATGATGAACAGAAAAGTGAGTTCATGAGTTAATGAGCTAGAGCATGCTAAAGTAAACCACCGGACAGGAGGACCTGCAGGTATATCAACTTCATTTAGCCTTCGTGAGCAGCAGGAAAGAGCCACAGCTCTACAAACAGGATCATTCTAACCCACAGCCACACTTTTCTGTCCCTCAGAGGATTCTTGGCACAGTTCACTTTAATGAGATGCAGGCCTGTACTGCCTGCAGCACAGTGCTGTGAAGAAAAGAGCGAAATCTCCGAGTGTGCAGGAAGAAAATAAAAACAATCGATAAAAAATCAATTATTAATAACACAGGGGCGGCACGGTGGTGTAGTGGTTAGCGCTGTCGCCTCACAGCAAGAAGGTCCTGGGTTCGAGCCCCGGGGCCGGCGAGGGCCTTTCTGTGCGGAGTTTGCATGTTCTCCCCGTGTCCGCGTGGGTTTCCTCCGGGTGCTCCGGTTTCCCCCACAGTCCAAAGACATGCAGGTTAGGTTAACTGGTGACTCTAAATTGACCGTAGGTGTGAATGAGTGTGTGAATGGTTGTCTGTGTCTATGTGTCAGCCCTGTGATGACCTGGCGACTTGTCCAGGGTGTACCCCGCCTTTCGCCCGTAGTCAGCTGGGATAGGCTCCAGCTTGCCTGCGACCCTGTAGAAGGATAAAGCGGCTAGAGATAATGAGAATGAGATAATAACACAGGCCTGAAGCAAAATGTACAGTATGTTGGTGGAATAGGTGTACCCGTGTGTGACCTTCGACCCTACTGTGAGGAAGTTAATCAACTCATTCCACTCCTGTTAATCTCGTCTAAAATCGTCTCCTCCATGGCTTCTCCCTCGTCAATTATGCACAAATTAATATTTTATGAGTGCAGCTGGGTAATGCAGCACACATGACATCAAAACAGGACATAATGACACTGGATTACAGACACAGTGACAGATAGAGATAGATCAAGAGAAAGAAATGCACACAGAAATGAAGAGAATGAGAGGATCTGATATATAAAATGATCCTGCGAAGAAAAACAGGTTGCCAGATCTCATCAAAATGCTCATCTACTACATCTGAAAAGCTGTAGAAAAAGACCTGAAACAAGCCCAGAGATGTTCCAGAACAGTAATAATGCAGTAGAGATGAATAAAAAAAAAAGTTAAAAAAAATTTATATATATATATATATATATATATATATATATATATATATATATATATATATATATATCACACTCCTACAGTATAGCATAAGTGCATCCACTGGTCAAAAAAAAAAAAAAAAGACCCACAATAATTGTTTTCCTCACTTGACATTCTTTTCCCTCATGTCCTCTTGATGTATCAGCTTTCTTTACTTTAGTAAAAAACAAATGAACTACATACAGTCTTTGATTCTTATTCCAGACTCGAGTGCTCCCTTGACGTTACGATGTAGCTTGCCTACCTACTGACAACAGCACTCTGACCTGAATCACTGTAATATCAGCACAGCCACTACAACAAAACAGTTCTGTATATCATAGATACACTCAATGCGCTTACACTCACCCTTTATTTTCCAAAACTGATCTTTTTTTTCATTATTTGCTTTAAATTAAACCTAGCTAGAGCAGCGGCTACAATTATCGACACCTTAATGATCTTTTGGCTGTTGCAAAAGTAGAGAAGACTTTCAGTACATAAATTGTGCATGAATAATTACTCAAACTTCCACTGGAAAAAAAATGAGTTGACTCCTGATTACTTAGCGTATCAGATCATGTGACACCGTTCCACAATTATCAACACCTTTGTCCACAGTTATCGACACCGTTCCACAATTATCGACACCTTTGTCCACAGTTTTCGACACCATTCCACAATTATCAACACCTTTGTCCACAGTTATCGACACCATTCCACAATTATCAGCACTTTTGTCCACAGTTATCGACACCGTTCCACAATTATCGGCACTTTTATCCACAGTTATCAACACCGTTCCACAATTGTTGACACCTTTGTCCACAGTTATCGACACCATTCCACAATTATCAGCACTTTTGTCCACAGTTATCGACACCGTTCCACAATTGTCGACACCTTTGTCCACAGTTATCGACACCGTTCCACAATTGTCGACACCTTTGTCCACAGTTATCGACACCATTCCACAATTATCAGCACTTTTGTCCACAGTTATCGACACCGTTCCACAATTGTCAGCACCTTTGTCCACAGTTATCGACACCGTTCCACAATTGTCGACACCTTTGTCCACAGTTATCGACACCATTCCACAATTATCAGCACTTTTGTCCACAGTTATCGACACCGTTCCACAATTATCGGCACCTTTGTCCACAGTTATCAACACCGTTCCACAATTGTTGACACCTTTGTCCACAGTTATCGACACCATTCCACAATTATCAGCACTTTTGTCCACAGTTATCGACACCGTTCCACAATTGTCGACACCTTTGTCCACAGTTATCGACACCATTCCACAATTATCAGCACTTTTGTCCACAGTTATCGACACCGTTCCACAATTATCGACACCTTTGTCCACAGTTATCGACACCGTTCCACAATTGTCGACACCTTTGTCCACAGTTACCAACACCGTACCGGCACCGTTCCACAATTATCGATGACTTTGTCCACAGTTATCGATACCGTTCCACAATTATCAACATCCAGATGATTATTTATTAAAAAAAAAATTGGTATGTGGTATTAAGTTAACAAAACATAGTTTTTATTTATTTATTTTTTTACTGAGACTTAGTACAAAATATATTTTATATATATGGATGTTGGTGCTTATGTGAATGAGGAATTCTAATGTTTGTCAACAAATGAACTGATAATGTTTAACCTGCGTCAGAAAATCTTTTTGTTCCACCTTCTAAGTATTTTCGTAGACCACATTTTGTGAATCATTCATTGTTTGTATTAATTTCTAGTTTTGTAGTTTACCAATAAATGTCAACAGGCAATCTACGTTGTAACCACATGGAAATCCAGGTCAAAGGTCGCATGTAATTCCTGGAGCCAAAATATAAAATGTCTCCTGATATTGTAATATGTGGTCAATATTTACAACAAATTGAAAAAAAAAATTCTGAATGAAATAGAAAAATCTGAATATTTCAAGCATGTAATTTTTTATATGCCAGGAATTTAATTCTGCTCTAATTCTATTTATTGAAGTTGGATTCCAAATACTCTATAAACATTCCATTCTGTTATGAATCAGAAAAAAATAATTATAAATCACAGCACTTTTATTTTTTTAAAGTACTTCATCTACTTCAACAATGTTACACAAAGATCGATCCATAACAGTTGTGTAAATGTCACTTAATCCCACAGGGTGTCAACAAGCCTCAGTGTTAACTTTTGACACCTTTTGCCCCGCAGGGCAAATGGCCTCAAAAAATGTTTGCCCCCCTTGAATTTCCTTTTGCCCTAAAATTTTGCAGTATTTCAAAAAGTTTTCAAGTACATGGTTCAAGACAATACTGATATGTTTTCTAGGGGTATAATTGAGTTATTTAGACAAAAGTATATCTCATCCCATCTCATTATCTCTAGCCGCTTTATCCTGTTCTACAGGGTCGCAGGCAAGCTGGAGCCTATCCCAGCTGACTACGGGCGAAAGGCGGGGTACACCCTGGACAAGTCGCCAGGTTATCACAGGGCTGACACATAGACACAGACAACCATTCACACTCACACCTACGGTCAATTTAGAGTCACCAGTTAACCTAACCTGCATGTCTTTGGACTGTGGGGGAAACTGGAGCACCCGGAGGAAACCCACGCGGACACGGGGAGAACATACAAACTCCATACAGAAAGGCCCTCGCCGGCGATGGGGCTCGAACCCGGATCTTCTTGTTGTGAGGCGACAGCACTAACCACTACACCACCGTGCCACCCCAGCCCTGAAAATATGAAACATAAATCAGTATCATATACAGTATGTAAGACTTTTGTACGGTACTAGTACATAATATGTATTTTTATATAGAGTTTAGGACACAAAACACACTTTGTTTTGCTTAGCAATATTGCAAAGATGAATTATAAAACTAAAAAACATTATAAAACAGGAGTCTGTACTGCAGTACTGTCTTATCATTCAGTTTGCCGTTGCATTTAGGAGAAAATTAAACAACCTGTCCTCCTCATCTTCACATGCATGATGGGCCAATGTCCATGATAAATGGGGTAAGATCGATTTATCTGTTGGATAATTCACTATGTAAATGATATATATTTACTGTAGAGGGTATGGTTTACTATTTGAGACACAAAAGCATGTCTTTCTATTCATTGACTGTCCTTACCACTAGCTTTTATTATTACAGGAATGATTATAGTTACTATAGCTACAACTGGAATGTGCTGATTCTGTTAGCGTTTGTAATTGTTGTTCCATCCACTCATCTCATCTCATTATCTGTAGCCGCTTTATCCTGTTCTACAGGGTCGCAGGCAAGCTGGAGCCTATCCCAGCTGACTACGGGTGAAAGGCTGGGTACACCCTGGACAAGTCGCCAGGTCATCACAGGGCTGACACATAGACACAGACAACCATTCACACTCATATTCACACCTACGGTCAATTTAGAGTCACCAGTTAACCTAACCTGCATGTCTTTGGACTGTGGGGGAAACCGGAGCACCCGGAGGAAACCCACACGGACACGGGGAGAACATGCAAACTCCGCACAGAAAGGCCCTCGCTGGCGACGGGGCTCGAACCTGGATCTTCTTGCTGTGAGGCGACAGCACTAACCACTACACCACCGTGCCGCCCCTAGAGCAAGATATATATGTTATTTACCAGCTGGGAGGTCCATATCGTGAAATACCGTGACCGAGGTCTTGAAAGTACTGACCAAGGCCCTCTGGGCCGAGGTCAGTATTCAAGGCCGAGGTCACAGTATTTCACCATATGGACCGACCTTAAGCTGGTAAATAATATATTTATTTTTTTCTTTACCAAATTCTAACAGAAAACGAGAGCGCCCGAAAGGGAAAACCGAGCCGAGGTGAGACGCCATTTTGAATCCTCATTCACGGCTGTAATGCAAATGGCTTCTTCCTCGGTATACAAGTGCATTTCCATGGCAGGAAAAAAAACTATATTTTGCCACCTATGTAGTCCCCTATTTATACAAATAGGAGTCATTCAGTATTCAGCCATGTTTTTGCTCGGCATTAGCAAGTTAGAGGTTTTTAGCTTTCTCCTGAAATGTTTTTTTTTTATTTCTTCTTCCTCAGGGTAGTAAAACTCGCTTTTGCTGTGAACACTGTCGTTATTGCTGTCCATGCTGTAAAATTAATGCTATTCTCCTGAGAAATGCTGGCCAAAATTTACAATATTTTTGATAATCTTATAAATAAATCTTATTTTAAAAAAAAGATAAATGTTGACAAAAAATGCTACTATGTTTGTTGTTGTTGTTGTGAACAAGCGAGTTGCCAGAGGTCCATAACCGGGGTCCATGTTGTAGGATACGGACCCGCTCGCCAGCCAATCAAAGCGCAGGATTTGATGGAAACCGGACCGCGAAAAAAAATAAATTTTGTTATTTTACAAATAACACTTCAGATATTGTTTTAACAATAATAAGCATCACTGTATAAATGATAGAGTGCAGATAACTGTGTAAGTAGATGTCCATGGGGTTGCTGAGACATGGAGGGGTGGGGATACCATCCAGCCCACAGTTCAGGTCAGAGTCCTTTGAGAGTAAATGTTTTGTCTTTCACAACATTCTGTTCCCAAAAGCTGATGTTGGGAAAAAGTCTTTACACAAAGAAGCTTTTCTTGCTTTTGTAGGTTTATTATTATTATTATTATTATTATTATTACTTTTTTTAAACTCTTCTTCTGTGTCGGGACGCTTCAGGAAAAAAAAAAAAGTATATTCCAACATGTAGCTAACACTAACGCTGGGCCACAAATCTGCACCATCACTCCAGTCATTTTGAGGAATTTTGTACGGATCAGAACCACTAATAAACTCTAATTTCCGTGTATGTCTATCCTCCACTTCTTTCTGACTAAGATTATCCAAGTAATCCAGTAGTAGAGCTTTTTTAGCAGTAGTTTTCTTCAGACAATAGACGCCAGACATCTTCACCTGTCGTCTTCTTCTGTGATGAAAAGCACAAATGCACATGTGCACCTGAAACGAGCCAATCAGAATCGCTGTTACAAATCTGGAAGAACAAAATAGTGACCACAGGGGAGGTGAGGATGCTGGTTAATATGTGTTGTTTTTTGTAATGTATTCGCTCAAAAATGATTTTTGTGTTTAAAGAAGCCGACCATAGTAGGTGTGCCCGAATGGGCCTAACTCGCTAAAATATTTCTGCCCAAATGTCTTGGTCGGGCAAATCGGGTAATTGAGATTGCACTAGAACCCTGTAATTGAGATTGCTCTAGAACCATGTAACTGAGATTGCTCTAGAACCGTGTAATTGAGATTGCTTTAGAAACATGTGATTGAGATTGCTCTAGATGCCTTTATTTAAGATTCTTCTCGGACACTTTGTTAAGATTTTTCTAGACCTCAGTAATTAATATTGTTCTCAAACCATTTACTTAAGATTGTTCTAGACCCCTTTAATTAGGATTGTTTGAGAACCCTTTACTTAAGATAGTTCTAGATGCATTTTGTTAAGATTCTTCTAGCCCACTTTGTTAAGATTGTCCTCGACCTCAGTAACTGAGATTTTGCTAGATGTCTTTATTTACAATTCTTCTCAAACACTTTGTTAAGATTGTTCTATACCGCTTTAATTAATATTATTCTCAAATACTTTAATTAAGATTGCTTGAGAACATTGTAATTAAGATTTTTCTAGATGCCTTTAATTAAGACTGTTCAAGAACCCTGTAATTATGATTGTTCCAGGTACCTTTAATTAAGACTGTTTGATAACTTTGTAATTAAGATTGTTCTAGATGCCTTTAATTAAGATTGTAAAAGAACCCTGTAATTAAGATTGTTCAAGAACCCTGTAATTAAGATTTTTCTAGATGCCTTTAATTAAGACTGTTCAGGAACTTTGTAATTAATATTGCTCTCGACTCCTTTAATTAAAATTGTTCGAGAACTCTGTAATTAAGATTTTTCTTGATGCCTCTAATTAAGACTGTTCGAGTACCCTGTAATTAATATTGTTCTTGACCCCTTTAATTAAGATTGTTTGAGAACCCTTTAATTAAATTTATTCTAGACCCCCTTAAGTAAGATTGTTCGAGAACTCTGTAATTAAGATTTTTCTAAATGCCTTTAATTAAGACTATTCAAGAACTTTGTAATTAATATTGTTCTCGACTCCTTTAATTAAAATTGCTCAAGAACTCTGTAATTAAGATTTTTCTGGATGCCTTTAATTAAGACTATTCAAGAACTTTGTAATTAATATTGTTCTCGACTCCTTTAATTAAAATTGTTCGAGAACTCTGTAATTAAGATTTTTCTTGATGCCTTTAATTAAGACTGTTCAAGTACCCTGTAATTAATATTGTTCTTGACCCCTTTAATTAAGATTGTTTGAGAACCCTGCAATTAAGTTTATTCTAGACCCCTTTAATTAAGATTGTTCAAGGACCCTGTAATTAAGATTTTTCTGGATGCCTTTAATTAAGACTATTCAAGAACTTTGTAATTAATATTGTTCTCGACTCCTTTAATTAAAATTGTTCGAGAACTCTGTAATTAAGATTTTTCTTGATGCCTTTAATTAAGACTGTTCAGTACTCTGTAATTAATATTGTTCACGACCCCTTTAATTAAGATTGTTTGAGAACCCTGTAATTAAGTTTATTCTAGACCCCTTTAATTAAGATTGTTCGAGAATTTTGTAATTAATATTGCTCTCAACCCCTTTAATTAAGATTGTTCGAGAACCCTGTAATTAAGACTGTTCAAGAACCATGTAATTACGATTGCTCTAGGTGTCTTTAGTTAAAACTCTTCTAGCCCACTTTAAGATTGGTCTAGACCTCAGTAATTAATATTGTCCTAGACCCCATTAATTAAGGTTGTTCGAGAACCCTTTAGCTATTTAAAAACATTAAAAATAACTGTAAGGTTGTATGGGCATCACTGTATCATTTAGACATGACATGACTTCAGTAAAGGAGGCACAGCATTTGACCTTTGACATTCAGCAATATTCGAATTAAAAAGAATATGATGTTGAAGAATAATCACACACAGAGCCAAACGCAAGCTGCCTGTTTAATAAGGACATTTGGGGAAGTTTTGCTGAGACAGACTTGTTATAACACAGGCAGTGAGATTAAGCACATGCTGTATTAATGTTCTGAGAGGTCTTGTGCACTCCTTGTTGTTATGGTAACACTGAAATTTCACATCGTTCCTCGGTTAGGATTACATGCAGCATGCATCTAAATGGTTATTTTATAAAGGGGGTTAAGTTAGAGGTGTGTATTAACAGTTCATTTGGAAACTACAGAAGGAAATAAATTCATTCCGATTGACGGAAATCTTTTCACATAACCACAGACAGTGAGACAGGCTGGGAGAGTGAGAGAGACAGAAAGAGAGAATAAAAATAAAAAAAGAACCGATATAAGGACAGAAGAAGGATGGAAAGATAGTGCGACAGACTGAGGCAAAAAAGAGTGACAGCAAGATAGCATGAAAAAGACAGAGAGACACTGAGAAAGAGACAGTGATAACGAGAACAAGGCGGAGAGAGGGGAAAGAGAGAATGACAGAGAGAGGAGAGATAGGAGAGAGAGAGAGAGACAGGAAGGATGGACATACACTGAGAGAGACAGAGGTAGACAGACAGTGAGAGCAAACAAAAGTACAGGCAGACAAGAGAGAAGAAAAGATAGTGAGACAGAGACTGAAGAAAGAGAAATAAAAAGGCTGAGAGAGACAGGTGGGGAGAGAGAGAGAGAGAGCATAAAAGTTAGAAAGAAAGCTAGAGAGAAAAGAGACTGACAAAAAAATCCAGAGAGACAATTTGTGTGAGTAGCAGTTTTTATCAGTTTGGGCACAAGCTGCAGGGTGTGTGTGTGTGTGTGTGTGTGTGTGTGTGTGTGTGTGTGTGTGTGTGTGTGTGTAGGGTGTTATTTATGAAGGATTGCCAACAAATTAAATTTCAAAAGGAGTGAAAAGGCAATAGAGGAAAGAAGAAATGGAAGGCTGAAATTGGAATTGAAATGGAGGTTTAAAAAAATGATGCCGCAGGGAGAAAGAACGCTGTGAAAAAAACAAATACAAAAAGGCGCTCGGCTTCTTTTAAAGGAATAAATGTGAATGTGAATAAAGTGGAAATTCGCTTGAGAAACAGGAGGAGAATAAATCCTGCGGGACATGTGCTGTCCTGCTGAGTGGTTGAAGTGGTTCTTCATGCAGCGCTGACTGTGCCAGTTATGAAGGCCAAACATGGCTAATTTCACATGCTCAGGGTTAAACTTATATGTGTATGTGTTTTTGTGTGTGTGAGACAGAGAGAGAGACTAACAGGTATAAATCCTGCTCACTAGATTTTATTATTGTGATGTTTCACTACTCAGACAAATGCATGAAAGAAATGAGGTCTCCCAGTCAAGTAGAAGAGTTATTCAGGATTAAAGCAAGATGCCTTGATCTAATGTTACTGTTCATAGGGGAAGTGCTCATTTAGGGAGGTGCGGGATCAGTGGTGGTTCTGGTTTAGGGTTGGTGTTGGATCAGGGATGGTTCTGGACCCGATGGCACGCTATGTAAGGTCAGGGGTGCTGGTTGTCATGTGGTGCTGGATTGATCTTGTTCTGGTTTAGGGGTGCTGCTGGATTAGGGATGATGCTGGACCTGATGGCACTCTTTGGAGGGGCATTGCTGGGTTTGGGGTGTTTCTAGATCAGGGAAGTGTTGGTTGTGGGGTGGTGCAGGGTTGGGGTTGTTCTGGTTTAAGGGTGGTGCTGGATCAGGGATGGTTCTGGACCTACTGGCACTCTATGTAAGGTCAGGGCTGCTTCTGTATCAGGGCGGTGTTAGTTGTCGGGTGGTGCTGGATTGATCTTTTTCTGGTTTAGGGGTGGTGCTGGATTAGGGGTAATTCTGGTTTGGGGTGATGCTAGATTACGATGATGCTAGACCTGATGGCTCTCTTTGGAGGGGCAGTGCTGGGTTTGGGGTGTTTCTAGATCAGGGCAGTGTTGAGTGTGGGGTGGTTCATGGTTGGGGTTGTTCTGGTTTAAGGGTGATGTTGGCTTGGGGTGGTTTGGGCTGAGGGATAGTGCTAGACCTGATGGCACTGTTTGTCTGGTCAGTACTGAGTCTGGGGTGGTGCTGGCTTGAGGCAGTACTTTTCCTGAGGTGCTGCTGGTTCTGAAAGTACTGCTTGTAGGGGCATTGCTGTGTCTGGGGTGGTGCTGGACCTGGCATAGGGTTAGTTTTGAGGTGCTGTAGTGCTGTAGAAGAGGCAGTGCTGGTTTAGGGGTGGTGCCAGATCTGGGGCAGGTTTGGTTTAGTGGCGGTGCTTGATCGGGGCAGTGCTGGGTCTGGAGTGATGCTGGTTTAGACTCTCATTCTTGTCACGATACTGTTTGGATAGTGCTTTGGCTTTGGAGATGCTGACTATGACAGTGATGGTTCTCAGGTATGATGGTACTGTTTGTGGGCATTGCTGTTCCTTGGAAAGGGTCTCGGTTTGACTATTCTGTTGTAATAATAGTACTAGTTCTTGATGTGGTCCTACTGCCTGCTTTGACAATGGAATTCAGAGGTGGTGATTGACTGTGATGGTGCCATTTCTGGGACAATACTTGTTTTGATTGTGCTCTTTCTGATGGAGCTGTTTCTGAGGTGTTGCGTTTTCATCCTGGTTATGGAGCTGGTATGATAATGTTACTTCTGGTGGTAGTTCTGGTCCTGATGCTGTTGGTTCTGGGGCAGTGCTAGTTCTTAGGAAGCTGTTGGTTCTTAAGCATGCTGTGAATATGCTCTTTGTTGGTTCTGGAGGTGGTGCTGATTTTGGAAATGAAGTTCCAGTTTCCAGCACTGGGGCAGTTCTCATTATTAAGGAAGTCGTATTTGCAGGTTTGTTTGTTTTTTTCAGCTGGTTTAATTAGAAGCAGTTTTATTTGTCATACTAAGAGGTGTTGGTTACAGTGCTGTTAATTCTGTAGGTTAAGATGCAAAACTTGTTTTGTGAGGGGAAAAAAGTGAAAGACAAGTGAAAAGTGTGTATCTTCATATCCCAAAGGTTTTAGACTTTTTCTCGAGCACTGACTGGGTCACAGCTCAGCAGTTTCTGATGTGAAATAGGTCTTGCTTAGCCCTAAGTGTATGTGACATGTGGTCCAGTGTTCCTCAGCACAGTGCCTTTTGGCCTGAGGTTTGGGACCGGATAAAAATGTTAAAAGTTGAAAAAGCTAAAAACAGGCTTATTGAACTCAAGTCCAGCCTTGAGACATTGTCACAAATTCTCCCTCTCACTGAACGATGCATGCTGTGATTCTCAGCGTGCGTCACAACTCTTAGCATGACTTCCATGTTGTCATATTTTTGTTTATGTTGCCATGTGCATTTTGTTTTGTTCATGTCTTGTCTCTGTCCATGTCTCATCATTGATTGTCTCCCAAGTGTGTCATGATTACTTTCACCCATTTTTAGTTCATGTTTATTATTATTATTATTATTATTATTATTATTATTATTATTATTATTATTATTATTATATATTTTTAGTTCTTTGTTCATTGCAAAATATATATGTGCTCTGTGCTGTTTATACCAGTCATAGTCTTTCATAGTCCTTGTTAGGGTGCAGGCATTTACTGAACGCCGTCATAGGGGAGAGCGGGTGCATCGCAAACTGGTAACCAAATTCAAGTCGAAATAAAGGAAGTGTAGTCAGGGTCAGGCTAAAGGTCAGTTGATATACGAACAGGGTATCAGAGACTAAACTAGGTCGAGGTCGGGAATAAACAGAAAATAAGGTCAGAGTCATGGGAATACGGAAACAGGAAATCAAAGCTCGGTAAGGTCAGGTTATAACACTGAGCAATACTTTGCATTGTTCGTTTGTTTGCCTGGGACTTACTGGTGATTGGGAAACAGGAAACAGGTGTGACTAGTATTCCAGAGAGGAGGAGCACTGTGGCAATTGGGAGTTGTAGTCCATCGCAGCCATGTCTGAAGGGTGCGCTGAACCTAAACTTTCGGCGGTATTATTAACAGTCTTGGGCTTACCTTGGCCTTGGTCATTGGTCTCACTCAATATGATCCTGGTCTTGATCAAGAGTTTGTAAAAATAATGTTCATAAAGTCTTTTTTCTTTTTACACGCACAAAGTTGAACCAGACGTAATTCCATAGGCAAAATGCACTGCTCCTGATAGAAGTTCTCCAGTAGATGCACATTAGAGTGACGTGTGAAGTGGATGAGTTAAGCTGCGGAAGGCTTTGCGTTAGCACTCAAAAATCTGAATCAAGAGAACTTACCCAGTGATGCGATGCCAGAAAGAGAGGAGGCAGGAGTGTGAATGACAGAGAACCAGAGAGGAATAGAGAAAGTGACAGAATGAGGGGGAAATGATGAGGAAAACAACAGCAACTGAGACAGCAGAAAATAAGTATGAGCAGGAAACATCAAGACCAAGGTTGCTTTTTTTTTTCCGTACAGATAGTGTGATGATAAGTGATGCTCAGTGCAAGCTCTCCGCTCTTCTTTATTACTTACAGCTCTCTAATCCCAGAATGAGAAACTAAAATTACCACATTAGAGACTGGAATGTTGCAGTGGAGCACAAAATAAAGACACTTCGGCATGAAAAAAGTGTGTTATTACAAGGATATTACTCATCTCTGGTTATTAAAGCAGCTCTTTTACCCAGCTTTTGGTTTTAAAGGAGCTGTTATAACTCAAATCATATCTGAGTATCATGAAATGACCTTTTTTTTTTTACTTTATTAAAGAGACATATTTGATCTGATTTAATGTGGGTATTAATGCAGGCTTATTATTCATGTATAGTTATTAAAGGAGCTCTATTACTGAGATCTGAGGAATAAAGGAGGTGTATCACCGAGATCTGAGTACCGTACAAACCCCATTTCCAAAAAAAGGGATATTTTTTCAAAATGCAATAAAAACAAAAATCTGTAATTTGTTAATTCACATGAACCTTTATTTAATTGACAAAAGTACAAAGAACATATTTTTGATAGTTTTACTGACCAACTTAATTGTATTTTGTAAATAAAAACAAAGTTAGAATTTGATGCCTGAAACACCCTCAAAAAAAAGTTAAGACGGAGGCATTATTACCATTGTATTACATCACCTTTCCTTTTAGAGCACATTTTAATCATGTGGGATCTGAGAATACTAATTATTCTAGTTTTGCAACTGGAATTTTTGTCCATTCTTGCTTGATACAAGACTCCAGCTGCTCATCAGTCCGTGGTCGTCGTTGTCTGATTCCCCTCTTCATGATGTACCATACATTCTCAGTAGGAGACAGAGCTGGGCTGGCAGCAGGCCAGTCAAGCACATGCACTCTGTGTCTATGAAGCCACACTGTTGAAACCCATGCAGAATGAGGCCTGGCATCTCTCTAAAATCCCAGTATATGGCTCAACATTAATGGTACCTTCACAGACATGCAAGTCACCCATGCCGTGTGCACTGATGCCCCCCCCCCCCCCCAATACCATCACAGATGCTGGCTCTGATAACAAACTGTGTCTGATAACAAAACTTTCTCTGATAACAAACTGGAAGGTCGTGTTCACCTTTAGCACTGAGAACTTGACATCCAGTTTTCCCGAAAACAAGCTGAAATGTGGACTCATCTGACCACAGTACATGTTTCCACGGTCTTTCGGTCCATCTGAGATGAGTTCAGGTCCAGAGAAATTGGTGGTGTTTCCGCATAGAATTGATGAACAGCTTCCTCCTTGCATAATACAGTTTCAGGTTGCATTTCTGGATGCAGCGGTGGAATGTGTTAAGTGACAACATTTTTCCAAAGTACTTCCGAGCCCATGTGGCTATATTTGTCACATTAGCGTGACAGTTTCTCAGGCAGTGCCACCTGAGGGCTCGAAGGTCACGCACATTCAACAGTGGTTTCCGACCTCACCCTTTAGCACTGAGATGTCTCCGAATTCCTTGAATCTTTTCACAATATTATGGACTGTAGAATTTGAAAGACCTAAAATCTTGCATTGAGAAATGTTCTTTTTGAATTGACGAACAATTTTCTCACAAATTTTGGTACAAAGCAGTGAGCCACGCCCCATTCTGGCTTGCAAAGACTGAGCCTTTGGTGTTGCTCCTTTTAAACCTAATCATTAACCTGCATACTATGGAATCTTCCAGAATGGTGTGACTTGAGTATCCGCTAAACTTTTCAGTCTTATTTTGCTTCTGTCCCAACTTTTTTTTTGAGTGTATTGCAGGCTTCAAATTCTGACTTCGTTTATATTTACAAAATACAATTAAGTCAATCAGTAAAACTGTTGAAAATCGTTTCTTTGTACATTTGTCAGCAAAATAAAGTTTCATGTGAATGAACAAATCACAGATTTTTGTTTTTATTGCATTTTTGAAAAGATCCCAACTTTTCTGGAAATGGGGACAGTAAAGGAGCTCTGTTACTGAGATCCGAGTATTAAAGGAGCACGATTAATCCACTGTGTGTATTAAAAAAGCTCTGTTACTCATGTCACAGTATTAGAGAAACACTATCACTCAACTCTTTCCTTCTCACCTTTAAAACTCAGGACTAAGTATTAAACCAGCTCTATCTCTCACCTGGAAGTTTCTTACTCATGCCTGGGTATTAAAGGAATTTTATTACTCTGCTTTGAGTATTAAAGAAGCACTATTACTCAGCTCCTTCCTCAACTTTACAGGGCCTCAGGGCAGCATATGCAGGCTGCCGTAAACTCTCTTTAGTGTATTCTGGCTTTTGAGTGATTATGACCCACTGGGCCTCAAGGCATATTTTTGTAGATAAGAGGTACAGGAGTGAGAGCGAATACACACACACACACACACACACACACACACACACACACACACACACACAAAGCCCATATCAGGGTAATGATGTGTATAAAAACACCAGATGTTTAACCCCAGCAAGAACAGTGACAAAACACAAGCTGGCTGTTGTCAGGGCTCAGTGTGGAAGATAAACTGCCTGCTGCTTTATCGGGTATAAATTAAACACAACAAAAACAACAACAACAACAACAACAACCTTTAGATCATTCTGACTGATTTTATATATTCATACAGTCAGTTGTGTGTATCTGTGAAGGAGGTGTGGCCTCTGTACTCCTCAGTCTCAGTGAAGGAGGTGTGGCCTCTGTACTCCTCATTCTCAGTGAAAGAGGCATGGCCTCTGTACCTGTAAGTTTCAGTGAAGGAGGTGTGGCCTCTGTACCTGTCAGTCTCAGTGAAGGAGGTGTGGCCTCTGTACCTGTAAGTTTCAGCGAAGGAGGTGTGGCCTCTGTACCTGTAAGTTTCAGTGAAGGAGGTGTGGCCTCTGTACCTGTCAGTCTCAGTGAAGGAGGTGTGGCCTCTGTACCTGTAAGTTTCAGCGAAGGAGGTGTGGCCTCTGTACCTGTCAGTCTCAGTGAAGGAGGTGTGGCCTCTGTACCTGTAAGTTTCAGTGAAGGAGGTGTGGCCTCTGTACCTGTCAGTCTCAGTGAAGGAGGCGTGGCCTCTGTACCTGTCAGTCTCAGTGAAGGAGGCATGGCCTCTGTACCTGTCAGTCTCAGTGAAGGAGGTGTGGCCTCTGTACTCATCAGTCTCAGTGAAAGAGGCATGGCCTCTGTACCTGTCAGTCTCAATGAAGGAGGTGTGGCCTCTGTACTCATCAGTCTCAGTGAAGGAGGTGTGGCCTCTGTACCTGTCAGTCTCAATGAAGGAGGTGTGGCCTCTGTACTCATCAGTCTCTGTGAAGGAGGTGTGGCCTCTGTACCTGTCAGTCTCAGTGAAAGAGGTGTGGCCTCTGTACCCATCAGTCTCAGTGAAACAGGCATGGCCTCTGTACCTGTCAGTCTCAGTGAAGGAGGTGTGGCCTCTGTACCTGTAAGTTTCAGTGAAGGAGGTGTGGCCTCTGTACCTGTCAGTCTCAGTGAAGGAGGTGTGGCCTCTGTACCTGTAAGTTTCAGTGAAGGAGGTGTGGCCTCTGTACCTGTCAGTCTCAGTGAAAGAGGCATGGCCTCTGTACCTGTCAGTCTCAGTGAAAGAGGTGTGGCCTCTGTACTCATCAGTCTCAGTGAAAGAGGCATGGCCTCTGTACTCATCAGTATCAGTGAAGGAGGTGTGGCCTCTGTACCTGTCAGTCTCAGTGAAGGAGGTGTGGCCTCTGTACCTGTAAGTTTCAGCGAAGGAGGTGTGGCCTCTGTACCTGTCAGTCTCAGTGAAGGAGGTGTGGCCTCTGTACCTGTAAGTTTCAGTGAAGGAGGTGTGGCCTCTGTACCTGTCAGTCTCAGTGAAAGAGGCATGGCCTCTGTACTCATCAGTATCAGTGAAGGAGGCGTGGCCTCTGTACCTGTCAGTCTCAGTGAAGGAGGCATGGCCTCTGTACCTGTCAGTCTCAGTGAAGGAGGTGTGGCCTCTGTGCTCATCAGTCTCAGTGAAGGAGGTGTGGCCTCTGTACCTGTCAGTCTCAGTGAAGGAGGTGTGGCCTCTGTACCCATCAGTCTCAGTGAAACAGGCATGGCCTCTGTACCTGTCAGTCTCAGTGAAGGAGGTGTGGCCTCTGTACCTGTAAGTTTCAGTGAAGGAGGTGTGGCCTCTGTACCTGTCAGTCTCAGTGAAGGAGGTGTGGCCTCTGTACCTGTAAGTTTCAGTGAAGGAGGTGTGGCCTCTGTACCTGTCAGTCTCAGTGAAAGAGGCATGGCCTCTGTACCTGTCAGTCTCAGTGAAAGAGGTGTGGCCTCTGTACTCATCAGTCTCAGTGAAAGAGGCATGGCCTCTGTACTCATCAGTATCAGTGAAGGAGGCGTGGCCTCTGTACCTGTCAGTCTCAGTGAAGGAGGCATGGCCTCTGTACCTGTCAGTCTCAGTGAAGGAAGTGTGGCCTCTGTACCTGTCAGTCTCAGTGAAGGAGGTGTGGCCTCTGTACCTGTCAGTCTCAGTGAAGGAGGTGTGGCCTCTGTACCTGTCAGTCTCATTGAAGGAGGTGTGGCCTCTGTACCTGTCAGTCTCAGTGAAGGAGGTGTGGCCTCTGTACTCCTCAGTCTCAGTGAAGGAGGCGTGGCCTCTGTACCTGTCAGTGTCAGTGAAGAAGGTGTGGCCTCTGTACCTGTCATGCTCAGTGAAGGAGGTGTGGCCTCTGTACTCATCAGTCTCAGTGAAAGAGGCATGGCCTCTGTACCTGTCAGTCTCAATGAAGGAGGTGTGGCCTCTGTACTCATCAGTCTCAGTAAATGAGGTGTGGCCTCTGTACTCATCAGTCTCAGTGAAGGAGGTGTGGCCTCTGTACCTGTCAGTCTCAGTGAAGGAGGTGGGGCCTCTGTACCTGTCAGTCTCAGTGAAGGAGGTGTGGCCTCTGTACCTGTCAGTCTCAGTGAAGGATGTGGGGCCTCTGTACCTGTCAGTCTCAGTGAAGGAGGCGTGGCCTCTGAACCTGTCAGTCTCAGTGAAGGAGGTGTGGCCTCTGTACTCATCAGTCTCAGTGAAAGAGGTGTGGCCTCTGTACCTGTAAGTTTCAGTGAAGGAGGTGTGGCCTCTGTACCTGTCAGTCTCAGTGAAAGAGGTGTGGCCTCTGTACCTGTAAGTTTCAGTGAAGGAGGCGTGGCCTCTGTACCTGTCAGTCTCAGTGAAAGAGGCGTGGCCTCTGTACTCATCAGTCTCAGTGAAAGAGGCATGGCCTCTGTACCTGTCAGTCTCAGTGAAGGAGGTGCAGCCTCTGTACCTGTCAGTCTCAGTGAAGGAGGTGTGGCCTCTGTACCTGTCAGTCTCGGTGAAGGAGGCGTGGCCTCTGTACCTGTCAGTCTCAGTGAAGGAGGCGTGGCCTCTGTACTTGTCAGATTTGGCCTCTGTTATTCTGAGAAATGAATCTCATTGTGCTGTAATGCATATGTGTCTAATAAAGCCTTCTTCTCTTCTTCTTCTCTACTGTGAGATATGATCATATATTACAGATGGGATGTTTTTTCAAGGTTCAGTACTGCTCTTTACTGCTCTCACCATATCAGACAAGAAGCTCACTCAGCCTCCGTTAGCTTGGTGTACCCCACAGCTGGACTTCCTGCTTCATTACAGCTTGTCACAGCCTTTGGACCTTTTTGCTCGTTAAAAGTCCAAGCCAGGTTTGGCTGCTATGGCTCATTAAACACACACACACACACACACACACACACACACACACACACACACATACAGACACACACACAAATGCACACTGCTGTCGGTACCTGACATGGTGCAGAGCTTTGTCTCTGTGTGGTGTTCAGTGCAGAAGTCCATTAGCTGGAACTTGTCAGTGCTGAACTTTGCAATGTTACTGAGGAAACGTCAGAACAGGAAACACACCTGAAGCTGAATTACTACAAAATAAAGAAGTTCTCCAGTATTTTCTCAGTGACTGCATTTATATCACTTACAGTACCAGTCAAAAGTTTATACCCCCGACTCATTCATATTTTTTTCTGTATTGTGACTATTCTCTACATTGTAGAACTATACTGAAGACATCACAACTATGAAAAAAAATGGAACATTTTTGGAATTATGTGGTAAACAAAAAAGTCTTCAAAATAAGTTTCATATTTTAAATTCTTCAAAGTATCCAGCTTTTACCTTGATGACGCTTTGCACACTATTGGCATTCTCTTAACCAGCTTCATGAGGTAGTCACCTGGAACACTTTTCAGTTAACAGATGTGTCTCATCAAAAGGTAATTAGTGGACAAGTTTCTTTCGTTCTTAACGCGTTTGAGATCAAACAGTAAATAATAAAATAGACAGATACTGTGATGTCTGGTCACCATACCCTATAGATCTGGAACAGTAAGAGATAGAGAATGACGCTTAGTGATGAAAAAAGCCTGTTTTTCATGGATCATTCTGGTTCAGTGATCCAGATCAGCACCAAAAGTCATAGCAACTTAATTCAGCCCAGAGGTATTCTTCATGTGAAATTTGGTGATGATTAGTTGAAAACTGGGAGAGAAATGGCATCCTAAAAATGTTAGGAGAAGAAGAAGAAGAAGAAGAAGAAGAAAGTAGAAAGATTCTGACTGAGAGTAACAATTTGCACCAGCACTGCTAATGCAAATTAATAATAAAAATACAGTAAATAGCCCGATTCCACAACTTTAGTAATCCATATTATGTCAAGAACTGCTCAACTAAGAGAAACAACATCCATCATTACTTTAAGACATGAAGTGACTTTTAATTCATAAAAGTAAAGAAACAGCATTGAAATAGGTGTGTCCAAACTTTTGACTGTTACTGCATACTCATCTCATCTCATTATCTCTAGCCGCTTTATCCTTCTACAGGGTCGCAGGCAAGCTGGAGCCTATCCCAGCTGACTACGGGCGAAAGGCGGGGTACACCCTGGACAAGTCGCCAGGTCATCACAGGGCTGACACATAGACACAGACAACCATTCACACTCACATTCACACCTACGCTCAATTTAGAGTCACCAGTTAACCTAACCTGCATGTCTTTGGACTGTGGGGGAAACCGGAGCACCCGGAGGAAACCCACGCGGACATGGGGAGAACATGCAAACTCCGCATAGAAAGGCCCTCACCGGCCACGGGGCTCGAACCCGTACCTTCTTGCTGTGAGGCGACAGCACTAACCACTACACCACCGTGCCACCTACTGCATACTCAACGGCAACAATTTTAACATACATTTCCACAAACGTACTTTTCAGTCAAAATTTCCACAAGGTGAAGTTTCAGTTTCAGTCTGAATTTTTGCAGCCTGAAACCAATTACCGTTAATTTCCATAGCATGAACTTTAAATTTTACATTCCCATAAATATAAAGTTTTGACTGTTCTGAAGTTTCTATTTTTAAATTTGCTTTGATCTCTATTAAAGGAGAACTGAAGTCATTTTTAAACTTGCTTTATTTCTTAGTTAATGTGTTATTCGATTACGTTTTCAGTTTTAGTAACCTTATATTGTGACTCATATTGACAACTAATTGCAATTAAATATTATACTTATCGGCCTGTTCGGTTTTTAGCCATGTTGAATTTAGTTCGTTTGGTCCACGGCAGGCGTCGCTTATCCGCGCGATCTTCACGAGACTTGTGCGAGACTTCGAAACGTGAAGTGTCAGTGCCACCATTTTGAAAACTGTTTTCCAAACGAAATATTGCACAAAAACGAGTTTAAATGACGATTACTGCCTGCTTTTTTCAAACTTTTCTGATCGCTATCAAAACAAACACAACTTCCGGCTTGATTACGTCAGCATTAGAAAGAGAGCATGCGCGTCTTTTTACAACGTTGGCAGATGTCGGTCACTTTGATTTCTGCTGTACGTTTTACTTCCGTCCTACGATGTCTCGCACAGGTCTCAACGAATCTTGTTTACGGCCATTGCTTTGACATATGGACTGATATATTACAGAGCATATTTCAAACACTCATAACTTGCTATAGCAGCAACAAAGTAGCAATCAGAAATGCATTCGTATATTTAATACAATGAGATAAATATAATTTTGATAATAAAAGAATGCCTTCAGTTCTCCTTTAATTTTGCTCTTTTTTAATTTGTTTGAAGTAGGAGAAATATCCCACATGACTTGCTTCATGAATTTCTCATTTTGATCTTGCAATTTTTCATCAATTTTTAAAATTCATTTGAGTTGAACTGTGAAATTTCAGATCCAGAACATTCAATATGCTGTGTAACAGTCAACATTTTAAATCACATTAAACTATGTATGCTTTTCCTTCCAACTAATTTGAGAATTTTCAAAATAGAAAATGTGTAAATTAGTAAAGTAGGAAAATAAATTGATCACATTCACCTTTTTATGGATTATTATTATTATTATTATTATTTTAATTATTACTCTTTATTGAGATTCAGAGTTCAGCTGTGTGTGTGTGTGTGTGTGTGTGTGTGTGTGTGTGTGTCCTTCTGTTTTATTGACACCTTTCTGTGTCCAAGAAGAAGAGATACCGGAGAGATAACTGAGAGTGCAGTGATGCACACACACACACACACACACACACCAGAGAGAATATTAGCTCGCAGTTCAGAATGCTGATGGTGTAGATAAAGGAGGCGATGACAGGAGACAGAGAGAGTTAGGACTCTGTATCCTTACTCTCGACTGTCCATATGGGACCATCCTCAGCAGGAGTGAGGTGATGAGAACTCCAACCAGAAGTAGGGCATCAAAATAGACAGATCAGGCAGGTCTAGAGAGGAGAAGGGGTCACTGGTATCTCAGGAGTAGCATACAACTCGAAACACAGGGAGACAGATGGACAGAGAAACATGGATTGTTAGGTATGCTCATTGTCATGTAATGGTGAAGAACAGTGTAAATTGTGTGCTGAGTGTCAGCAGGAAAACCGGAAAGACTGAATCTGACAGTATAACTAAAAGGGGAGAGCCAGAAAGTAACATGGGCATGAGGTGAGGGAGCCCCGGGATATAAAGCAGCAGCCACTCCACCGTCAACAAACCCGAGTGAATGAGTGAGAGTGGGTGTCTGACAGCATCCATACATCCCAGTTTACCAAAACACTCTATGCCTAAGGACCCTCCAGATCTACTCTGTCACCTTAGAAAACGCTATTAAAGGTCCCATGGCATGAAATTTTCACTTTCTGAGGTTTTGTAACGTTAAAATGAGTTCCTCTGACCTTCTTAAGTCACCCCAGTGGCTAGAAATTTCATAATGTGTAAACCAAACTATGCCCAACATTTGAGAATGGCGCATCAAAACGGCACGTTGATAAGCTCTTCCCTTTACTACGTCAGCAAGGGAGATGATCCCCACGCCCCCCCTCTGGATTCCCACCCACTGTATGGATTGCCCCGCCCAGTTGTAGTGAGGAGACCATAGAGGACACAACAACATGGCATCACCTAAGCGAGTGAAACATGGAAATTGCGCTGTACATGGATGTGACAACACAGAAAGGAGTCTGTTTTTACTGCCGACGGGAGAGCCCCTGAAGACGCAGTGGCTTAATTTTATTTACTCCAATAATACGCCGTCGAGTCTACCTAAGACGGTGTATGTTTGTCGGAAGCATTTTCCTGAGGAATGTTTCCACAACTTGGGACAGTACAGGGCAGGTTTTGCACATCAACTGTCACTGAAGCCTGGGTCCGTACCAAGCATCCCTGCTGCATCAGCAACAAACACCGAACAAGTAAGTGTATAACTGGTCGTTTTGCCGTGTTTTAAAATCGGTGCGTTAGCCTTGCAATGGGTACATTAGCTGTACAGCTAACCGCTTCCTGCAGTTAGCCAGGTACTCTGCGCTACAAAACTAAAGAGCATGCAGCATGCTCTGTTAAACTGAGTTTAGTCTGGAAATTGACTGTAACTTATGAGCTTATGTTTGACTATTGTTCCGCAATGCATGTCTTCTGTTGGATAAGCGATATGTTGTTGTAGTTGCCGCTTCTATCCTCTTTGGTTATGGAGTGCGTGTTCAAGCCTAGGGTATTATACGTTCGTAAACTACCACTCCGAACACTCTCACTCTCTGTTCTCTGTGTCACGTTGAGTTTACGAAAGGAGTCCGAGGGAGAACGGGGTTTTGTCTTAGCAGCGTGGCTACAGGCGCTGATAGCAGTGAGTATGTGTGTGCACGCAGCTTGGTCAAGCCCCTCCCCCTCCCCCGCCTCCTGCTTCTCATTAGCAAAACGACGCACTGGGAAAAGCACTGAAATGGTGCTTTCTCCCAGGAGGCTATATCTACGTGCCGAGGGTTCATTTCGAGAAAGGCTGCAGATATAACATCCGGAAACCTCCACGAGCCCGTTTAAAGCATCAACAAACCACCATGCCATGGGACCTTTAACAAAACGCTTGACTAAAAAGAAATGTTTTCAGCCTAGACTTAAACACTGAGACTGTGTCTCAATCCTGAACACTACTTGGAAGGCTGTTCCATAACTGTGGGGCTTTTAAGAAAATGCTCCACCAACAAATAGCCAACAAATGAGGTACCAACAAATAGCCTGCACCTTTTGATCTAAGTAGGCATGGTGGGTCATAAAGGACCAGAAGTTCACTAAGGTTCTGTGGTGCGAGACCATTCAGTGCTTTAAAGGTCAAGAGTAGTATTTTATAATCAATGCAAAATTTAACGGGGAGCCAATGCAATGTGGATAAGACAGGGGTGATGTGGCCATATCTTCTGGTTCTAATAAAACCTCTTGTTGCTGCATTCTGGTCTAACTAGAGTTTTTTATGCACCTATTAGAACATCCAGACAGTAAGCTATTACAATAATGTAATCTAGAGGTAACAAAAGCATGAACTATTTTTTTCTGCATCGTGTAGTGACATTATATTTCTTATCTTAGCAATATATCTATAAGCTTCTATTACGAGTTTCAAATGAAACACTGGAGTCAAAAATCACACCAAGATCTTTTACTGCTGCACATGATGAAACAGAAGGTCCATCCAGAGTTATTGTGTAATCAGAAAACTAACTTATTGCTGCATGTGGTCCTAGTAATACTATGCTTACTAAGCTAATACTATGTTTATGAATAATATTCCTCAGAGCTAGCATGTATAAAGAAAAAAAGCAGTGGGCCTAAGACAGAATCTTGTGGAACATCAAACTTTAGTATACATAGAAAAGTCGCCATTTACAATCAACAAACTGATCATGATCAGTTAAATAAAACCTGAGCCAGGAGTGGGCTGTTCTCTCAACTCCCACAATATTTTCTAGTCTATCCAGGATAATGGAATGATCAGTGGTGTCAAAGGCTGCACTAAGGTCAAGCAACACAAGCAGGGAGACACAGCCCTGGTCAGAGGCCAGTAGTCGGTCATTTACTACTTTAACCAATGCTGTCTCTGTGGTATGATGAGGTCTGAATCCTGACTGATACATTTCATGGATGCTATTTCTATATAGATGAGCATAACTGCTGTACCACAGCTTTTTCTAGGATCTTGGAGATAAAGGGGAGGTTTGATGTTGGCCTATTGAGGTATTTCACTCACGTGACCAAGTCATGTGATGCTGCCATTTTGGACGGCACGGCTCGAATCAGTTTGAATGCAAGGAAGGCGACAAACGAAAAACATAAAAGAAAAAGGAGCGAGATGCAGAAAACACCTTCACTATCCAGCGACGTAGGGCATTTACAGGGCGAGCAGAGGGAGAGGTATTTGCAAAAATTGAGGTTAGCAGGCTTAGAGAACGACGTTTACCTGCTTCCACCAGGATTGTTCACTGACAGCTAAGATTTGTTCACATTTTCATTTACTTTCGGTCCTCAGGATAAACAAAATGTTATTAAATGTCATTGAAATAACTTCTTAGTCTGTTGAGACATGGCCCGTTATAAGTTTTTCCTTTACTGTATTTACTAGTTTACTGAGCGCACTCCAGGGCTGGCTGGCTGGCTGGCGCTAGCTAGCTAGCGCTCCGGGGCTGGCTGGCGCTAGCTAGCTAGCGCTCTGGGGTTGGCTGGCGCTAGCTAGCTAGCGCTCCGGGGTTGGCTGGCTGGCTGGCGCTAGCTAGCTAGCGCTCCGGGGTTGGCTGGCTGGCTGGCGCTAGCTAGCTAGCGCTCCGGGGCTGGCTGGCTGGCGCTAGCTAGCTAGTGCTCCGGGGCTGGCTGGCTGGCACTAGCTAGCTAGCTAGCGCTCTGGGGCTGGCTGGCTGGCTGGCTGGCGCTAGCTAGCTAGCGCTCCGGGGCTGGCTGGCTGGCTGGCGCTAGCTAGCTAGTGCTCCGGGGCTGGCTGGCGCTAGCTAGCTAGTGCTCCGGGGCTGGCTGGCGCTAGCTAGCGCTCCGGGGATGGCTGGCTGGCGCTAGCTAGCGCTCCGGGGCTGGCTGGCTGGCACTAGCTAGCGCTCCGGGGCTGGCTGGCTGGCTGGCGCTCCGGGGCTGGCTGGCTCAGTAAACTAGTAAATACAGTAAAGGAAAAACTTGAGACTGAAAGGTTTTAACAGTCATCCAAATGACTGAACATAAACGTTGCTACAGTAACATACTAGGTACTATGATGTTGACATTAGCTAGCTTGCCGTCCAAAATGGTGGACACCGGGGCGTCACGTGACCCTGTGACGTCAGGTGAAAAACCTCAATTGTTGGTCAACTGACAGGTCGAGCTCAGGTTTTTTAATCATGTGTTTGATAACTGCCAGTTTAAAGGATTTTGTGATCATTTTGTGATACTGAGGTGCTCCAATCCAAAATCAGAAAAAGTTGGGACGGTGTGTTTAAATTGAAATTAAAACAAAAAACAATGAGTTGTAAATAGTCTTTGACCTGTACTGCACTCAGAACAATATAGCAACACATTAGTTGGTGTTTTACCGCATGATTTTTTTTTCCAAAATAAGCGCATTTCAATTTTGATTCTTGTAACACATTTTTAAAAAAAGTTAGGACGGTAACGCATTTACCACTTTATAAGGTTACCATTCCTTCTCAAAACACTGAAAAGATGTTTAGGGACTAAAACACCTAGTGATGAAGCATTTCAGGTGTTATTTTATTTCTGTGAATATGCCGCCAAGTCATCACCCTTTCGCCCCGCTGTGAGGGCTCTAATGCCGGAGTTGGGGATTGCTAATTCCACCTAAGGCATCCAGACTTTCCCCTACAGAAACTACACTGCTCTTGTTCTCACCAACCCTCTGGAGAGTCTGGATGCAAACCTCTAAAGGTGCAATCTTCTCAGTCAGGGAGCCAACTAATACACATTTATCAAAAATAAAGTTATCACTAACAATGGAGGAAGAATGACTAAACATCCTTGTGGCAGCGAGGGTGTGGTTGAGTGCCGGCTATGAACGGCGTCCAAGCAGGTAGTACCAGAGAGTGAGGACTGCCCACTTGTTTCCCAGGTACTCCTTTTCCATGATGCTGTACTTTGACTCTTGCATGGAGAGCTTGTGGATGAACGACAGCATCGTGGAAAAGGAGTATCTGGCAATCAAGTGGGCGGTGATCACTCTGTGGTACTACCTGCTTGGATGCCGTTCACAGTCGACACTCAACCACACCTTCACTGCCACAATCCTGCACTCAACACAATGAACAAGATGAATGTTCCATCCATCCATCCATCCATCCATCCATTATCTGTAGCCGCTGATCCTGTCCTACAGAGTCGCAGGCAAACTGGAGTCTATCCCAGCTGATTCTGAGTGAGAGGCAGGGTACACCCTGGACAAGTTGCCAGGTCATCGCAGGGCTGACACATAGACACAGACAACCATTCACACTCACATTCACACCTACGGTCAATTTAGAGTCACCAGTTAACCTAACCTGCATGTCTTTGGACTGTGGGGGAAACCGGAGCACCCGGAGGAAACCCACGCGGACACGGGGAGAACATGCAAACTCCACACAGAAAGGCCTTCATCGGTCATGGGGCTCGAACCCAGACCTTCTTGCTGTGAGGCGACAGTGCTAACCACTACACCACCGTGCTGCTTCAAGATGAATGTTTTCCATGACATGATAAATTATTTAAATACCTTAGGCAAAGATCTGTTGATATTTAAGTCGATCTGATGTAGATGGCCTCCGCTTGTTGTCTTGAGAAAGATAAAGCATTCTTTGAGAAGATGAAACTATCAGAAGGGGAAAGTGGAAAAATATAACAAAATAAAACGATCGGGCAATTTTTTGATGAACAACAGAAAAAGGATATAGTTTAGATGCTGACTCCAAGAAGAGACTTGCGGCAAATGATTCGAAAGCAGGAACCAGGTCATTTGTTTCTGTCTCTGTGTGTGTGTGTGCGCGTGTGTGTTTCTTTGTCTCTTTGTCTTTCCCTGTTTGTCTCTATGTTTTTCTGTCTCTCCTTAAATGTCTTTTTTTTCTGTCTGTCTCACTCTATCTGTTTGTCTCTCTCTCTCTCTGTCTGTCACTCTCTCTGTCTCGCTTGCTCTCTCTGTCTGTCTCTCTCTCTTGCTCTTGCTCTCTCGCTTGCTCTCTCTGTCTCTCTCTCTCTGTCTGTCTGTCTGTCTGTCTCTCTCTCTCACTTGTTCTCTCTGACTGTCTTGCTTGCTCTCTCTCTCTCTCTCTCTCTCTGTCTATCTGTCTCTCTGTCTGTCTCTTTCTCTCTCTATCTATCTCTCTCTCTCTCTCTCTTGCTTGCTCTCTCTCTCTCTCTCTCTCTCTCTCTCACTGTTTGTTTTCACAGGGTATTTCCTTTCTATAAATAAACATATTTTTAATTAACGGGTTGCACCTCTCTTCTCCACACACACACACACACACACACACACACACACACACACACACACACAGAGTGATGAAAAACAGCACAAATATTCCCTTGGCATTAACGTCTAACCCTAGAGTTTTCAGACAGCGCAGTGTGTGTGTGTGTGTGTGTGTGTGTGTGTGTGTGTGTGTGTGTGTGTGGTGGCTGAAGGACAGAACTGTGAGCTTACTGAATTGAGTGACCTTGAGAAGGAAACTGGTAATGAACAGTTTCACGCACACACGTAGCTATTTGCAGCACGTTTTTGCGTGTGTTGTCTGAACTTGTAGCAGACATTGTATCAAATGATATTATTGCATGTGCTGTCGGTGATATTTGTTTGTGTTCTCGAAGCTTGCGATCAATTTGCTAAATGTTTTGTGATGCACCTACACATTATTGAATTGCTGCATGTGTTCTCTACTTTTGCCAACGTTGTCTGAACTGGGAAGTGTTGTGGCCTCTCTCGGCCACTGTGGTTCTGGACCGGGGAGGAAAACATACAGCATTCATCACAGTTAGCCAGCTAGCTTATCGCTAATCAGAGTTACCCATGATTTTTTGTCCCACTTTGTAGCTTGAAAGCAAGAAATTTGAAAATGACATAATTCCAAGTTTTAATATCCGACTCCCTAGTTAAGCCGTCATTAGGGATGTAGATTTGGACCTGTATTTCTGGAAAGGCCAATCAGAATGAATTGAATTAAAACACATTGAATCAAATCGAATCGAAAAGGTCCATTTGGGTCTTTTTCCACCTGGCACTGTGGTAATATTCACCTCCTTGTTGAGTGTTTATCCATTTCCCTTTCAAGCTGTTTTTATAAATCACTGTTTAAATCCATTTACAGTAAAATGTTGATTCCTCATTACCTCCGCCAAGGAGGTTATGTTTTCGGTAGCGTTGGTTGGTTTGTTTGTTTGTTGGTTGGTTTGTCAGCAACATTACGGAAAAAGTAATGAACGGATTGCTCTGAAATTTTTTTCCAGAGGTGTGACTGGGCACAAGTAACAATCCATTAAATTTTGGCAGTGATCCGGATCACCTTCTGGATCCCGGATTTTTTTAAAGGATTAATTTTTTTCCCCATTGAAATGAATGGGCGCGTGACGCAAAAAAACAGCTTTTTCCTTCTGTAGGCCAAACCGTAAGGAGTAAAGTCATGAACCTTGGTACACTGATAGAGGAGTGGACCCTGATTGATTTCATCAAGTTTCATGTTGGTATGTCTCACGCTCTAGCGCCACCAACTGATCACAGTCTTACATGCATTCATGCACGTAACTTTTGATCCGTATGTCCAATTTTCATAAGTCTGGTGCCGTTGGAATCCTTGGAGCTAGACGATTCCAACGCACCCTATGACGTCATTCTCCGCCTAATTAGATTTTCCGCCATTTTGAATTTTGTCCAAAGTGAAGGTAGAGTGACCCTGGCTGCATGTTTTGTCCGATCATCACGAAACTTGGCACACATAATCTCCAGTCCATGCCTAATGAATGACATTCATTTTGCTCTCATATGTCGAAGCGTTCGCCCATGGCAGCCAATCAAAATCGATGGTGAAGCCACCGAACAGGAAGTGAGCTCATATCATGGAAATGCTTTGACATATCAAGACCATATTTAGTTGCGTGACTTTAGACACCATCCAACCTACCCTCATCAAATATGGTGTCATTTGGCCACTAGGGGGCGTCACAATTAGCAAAAACGTATTTTGGCTCATATCTCAGAAATGCTTTGACCTATCAAGACCATATTTGTTGAGATGACTTTTGGCACCAGTTCATGTACCCTCATCAAATTTGGTGTCATTTGGCCACTAGGGGGCGCCACAATGAGCAAAAAGGTGTTTTGGGTCATATCTCTTTACGGATTTAGAATTACATCTAAATGTTCATGTTAGTGATGCTCTGGGATGTCCCTGTAAAGAACCTTGCCAGCCTGTCATCTCCGTATGAGAATCCACCTTGTGTCTTGGCCAAACTTTCGCGTGGTGACACAAAACTTGTCGTGTGGGCGTGCGGTCGCCTCTCTTGCCGGGTCGCCATGGCGGCGCACCTGAGCAAGCACACTTTTGCATTTTCTCCAGAAATGCATTCTAGTTATTATTATTATTACCTCCGCCAAGGAGGTTATGTTTTCGGTAGCATTGGTTTGTTTGTTTGTTTGTTTGTTTGTCTGTTAGCAACATTAAGGAAAAAGTAATGAACAGATTGCTCTGAAATTTTTTCCAGAGGTGTGACTGGGCACAAGTAACAATCCATTAAATTTTGGCTGTGATCCGGATCACCTTCTGGATCCCGGATTTTTTTAAAGGATTCTTGGCGGAGGTCTGCGCTCTCCGAGTGCTTTTCTAGTTTTATCTATGAGATCCTTTGGAGCTCAGATCTGCTCCTTTGACCACATGGTGTTATCAGACTCGATTGGTGGCGACTGTGTGGTCCTGTTTAGTCACGCATTGCCTGCCTCAGGGCACACTGTGGTTCTCAGTGTGCTGATTCATTTTTGCCAGTTCAGTCTGATAACTGATATATACAGTACTGTGCAAAAGTCTTAGGCCCCCTTTTTTTTCTTTTTCATACAAACTTTGTTATAGATTTCTATTTGATGACTTCTGCATCATCGAGTCAAAACATTACAAAAAACATTTTAGAGTTCCAAACGTTCATTTTTTTCCAGCACAAAATTAAATGTTACAGAAAAAGAAAAAAAAAAAACAGTTTGTATCTGAGCAGCATATTCCATAAGAGAGCACTTTTCAGATTAAAAAAAGAAAACATAATGAAGGCTGCTGGTGCAAAATGACAGTCAAACGCTGGTTCTGTAAGATGCTCAGTAAAACCTACAGCTCATTTTCTTATAAAACTGCACTCATTGGACCTCCATCCATCTATCTCATTATCTCTAGCCACTTTATCCTGTCCTACAGGGTCGCAGGCAAGCTGGCAGCTGACTATGGGCGAAAGGCGGGGTACACCCTGGACAAGTCACCAGGTCATCACAGGGCTGACACATAGACACAGACAACCATTCGCACTCACATTCACACCTACGGTCAATTTAGAGTCACCAGTTAACCTAACCTGCATGTCTTTGGGGGAAACCAGAGCACCTGGAGGAAACCCACATGGACAGCATGCAAACGCCACACAGAAAGGCCCTTGCCGGCTGCTGGGCTCGAACCCAGGACTTTCTTGCTGTGAGGTGACAGTGCTAACCACTACACCACTGTGCCACCCCTCATTGGACCTGAGACTGCTATTTTTTTTTAAAGCAAAGGGTCGTGTCACACCAAATATTGACTTTGTTTCATTCATTATAGCTTACTGATTACTGGTTACAGTATTTTTTAAATGTTGAAACATTTCATTTCATTATTTTTGAGCCATTTTTGGTCAACAGCGTTTCTTACATGTGCCTCAGACTTTTGCACAGGACTGTATATCCATGCATATATTTGTGTAATGTTCTTGAACATTGCTTATTCTTGTTTATGATTCTAGTTTCTCATGTTTCATCCTTTTCACCTGTCCAACTACTGTTTGTTTTCTCAGTTCTGTATTAATGTTGTGCTCTTTTGTGAAAACACCGCGAGTTGGCCTAGTGGTTAGGGTGTCCGCCTCTTGATCGGGAGATTGCAAGTTCTACTTGCGGTCAGGTCATACCAAAGACCATCATAAAAATGGTACCTACTGCCGTCTGGCAAGGCACGCTGCAATGCAGATGTGGGTGGGGAGTCAAACTCTCGCAGTTACCAGAGGACCAGCCTCCCACTGTAATCCTAGCTATGTAATAGGCGAGAGACCGAGGACTACGGAAACGGAGATTGGTGCCGCCCTATGCGCCACATGGCGTGGGAAGGACTTTGATTTTTTTTTTTTTTTTTTGATCTTTTGTGAAAGCCTTCACACACTTGTACCATAGTTTCTGAGCATCTTGCATTGTCTTGTCGGTAGCATGTATTATGTTTTATTTTATTTTATTATTTTTAAATGTCCATTGTCTGGTTCCAGTGATACCTTCTATCTTCAACCAAATGATAGCTACACTGGCAGGAAGAGCCACTAAAATAAGTTATGATTTGATTCACTTTCGCAAATGAAACAACAAAAATATTGGACCAGAGTTTTGGTACCATGCAATACCGTACTGCACTCTTGGGTGACCAAATGGTACTGCTTGTTCTACACTTTTTGTTTATGATTGTTCTCTGATCACTAGAAGTGTAACAATTAATTAACTTCCTCAGTGCATTGATGAGAATCACTCTAAGAAGTAATAAGATAATTAATCAATCATTGACACTGGTTAAAAAAAGAAAGTCATTTGAAATGCTACAATCTGAACAAATCACAGTTTACTACCCTAAGTCAGAAAAAGTTGGGACGGTGTGTTGAAATTGGAATTAAAACTGAAAACAAAGATTTGTAAATAATCTTTGACCTGTATTACACTCAAAACAATACAACAGCACGTTATTTAAATGTTTTACATCATGAATTTTATTTTATTTCATTTTATTTTTTTTAATAAACACTTCAATTTTGATTCTTGCATCACTCTTCAAAAAAAAGTCGGGACAGTAAAGCACTTTATAATGTTCCCGTTCCTTCTCCCAACACTTAAAGTGCTGATGACACGTTTTTGACATCTTTGGCGATGTTTTATAACATAAAAAGTAATTCCCGATGATCCATATATTAATTCACGAAGGCGCCTATTTTACAAGTTATGATAAAAAACGCGGCTATTTGGGCAAATTTGACAGGGCTGCAGCACCCAGGAGACGAAAGAGGAGGAGGAGCTATATGACGTCAGCGAAAGAACCTTCCTCCTAACTTACCAGTTTGTTGTTGATGCGACAGGTATTCAGTTTGTCATTATTAGTATTATTATTATACATTATTATACATTATATATATATATATATATATATGAGTGATTCCACGCTTATGGGTACTGAAATGGGGACATGAACTTATTCACCTAAAACCATTTCTTTTTTTACCATCAGGTCACAAAACATGTAATCTTTAATGAATGATATGTTAAAAGATAACTTTAATTTTCTGAGATGTAATAAAAACATATTTATAAGCCAAAGTCAAGCCTATGAGTTCCAAAATGATGTCTGTTACATTACTTCTGTTACGATTGTCCATCTCGCGTCTGTTACAAATTAATTACAATCTAGCTATATACCATGTTAATCTTATTGAAAGAATGTGGATGTTTATTCTACTACACATGTTTATTAATTATATTTGCTAAAACATCACCTTCCTATGTTTCAAAAAGTAATTCTACATTGTTAAAATTGAGAATCTATATGTCCACAACACTTCTGTTACGTTCTGACTTTGGCATATAAATATGTTTTTATTACATCTCAGAAAATTAAAGTTATCTTTTAACATATCATTCATTAAAGATTGCATGTTTTGTGACCTGATGGTAAAAAAAAGAAATGGTTTTGGGTGAATTTTTAAAAATAAGTTCATGTCCCCATTTCAGTACCCATAAGCGTGGAATCACTCATATATATATATATATATATATATATATATATATATATATATATATATATATATATATAGTTATTATGCCTTCGCGTTGTTTTGCTAGCTTTTGCTCCAAAACCCACAAGGATGGGGTAAGTTTATTCAAGTTTCCCAGAGATCCCGAGCTGCATGCGAAGTGGGTGAAGCAAGTCAGGCGCACTCGTGACAAGTGGGAGCCCTCACCAACATCCGTCCTGTGCTCTGAACTCTTCGATTTGGATTGTTTTGACACCCTTCCCAGCTTAAAAGAATCTCTTGGGTGTTCAGTTCAGCACAAACGTGTGTTACTACCATCAGCAGTGCCTACAGAGTGTTGCCAGATTGGGAGGTTTCCCTCCCAGTTGGGCGGTTTCAAGTGCATTTTGGTGGGTTTTGAACATATTTTGGGCTGGAAAACGTCAGCAGTATCTGTTGCCAGATACTGCTGAAGTTTTCCAGCCCAAAATATGTTCAAAACCCACCAAAATGCATTTGAAACCACCCAACTGGGCGGGAAACCTCCCAATCTGGCAACACTGTCAGTATTCCGGAGGGGGTCTACTCGTAGCTATGCCGGATCCAAAGACAGTCCTCCTGTCAGAACATGTGTTATGAAACGACATAAGATAAAGGTACATAGAGCTATAGATTCTACATGATAATCATAAATGTAATCATAAAGTCGGCATGATATCAGTCATGTATTTGCTTGTGAAAGTTTGCGGCTTTCATGTAACTGCCGCCTAGCAACGAGAGGCAAAGGGCAAAGAGGGTAGGCTATCATAGATTTTATTCGGAAGAGATCAACACAATTCTAGACTCCCAGAAGAGGAAGAGCTAGCACTAGAGAGTTCACCGGCGTTTTCATGCGCCATTTCCATTGAGTAGAACCAGAGTAGAACAGCCAGTGAACCGTAGCGTGTTCTCCCGCTGACATCACAACATGGCCGCGAGCCACGGACCCAGTTTTCTTGCGCTGTGCAATTAAAAGTTAGATATTCGCGTAACAACAGCTTCTTTTCACGTAATTATAACAGAAATCTAACATGTTTGCCATGTTGTATAGTTTATTTAAGAAATTGCATAGAGTCATGTTCGTGTCATCAGCCCTTTAAAATATGTTTATGGACTGAAGACACCAAGTGATTAAGTGCTTCAGGTGTTATTTTTGTCCCGTTCTTCCTGTAAACAGGTCTTAAGGTGTGTAACAGTTCGGGGTTGTCACTGTCATATTTTTCATTTCTAAATTCTTCATACATTCTCTACTGGGGACAGAGGGGACACACGCCCTCTTCTTTCACAGCCACGCCTTTGTAATGTGAGCAGAATGTGGGTTTGCATTGTCTTGTTGAAATCTCCTTGGAAAAGACGTCGTCTTGAAGGCAGCAGATGTTGCTCCAAAACCTCAGTGTACTTTTCTGCATTAATGCTCCATCACAGAAGTGTAAGTTACCTTTACCAAGGGCACTGACCCAACACCATACCATGATGCACCCTGGCTTTTGGACTCGTTCCTGGTAACAGTCTGGATGGTCCTTTTCATCTTCAGAGCACACAGCATCCATTTCTTCCAAAAAAGACCTGGAATACTGATTTGTCTGACCACAATACATGTTTTCACTGTGTGATTGTCCATCCCAGATGCCTCCGAGCCCAGAGAAATCGACGGCACTTCTGGACACAGTTAATATAAGTCTTCCTTTTTGCACAGTAATGTTTTAACTGGTGTTTGTGGATGTAACTGTATTGTAGCTTGATAAAGGTTTGCCAAAGTAATCCCGAGCCCATGTGGCTCTATCAGCTATAGACGAATGACTGTTCTTGATGCAGTGCAGTCTGAGGGATCAGAGATCATGGTGGTTCAGATTAGGCTTGAGCCCTTGCCCTTTACACACCCAAATTCCTCTGTATTCCTTGACTCATTTAATGATATACATCATAGAGGGTGAAATATCCAAATCCCTTCCGATCTTTCTTTCAGGAACATTGTTTTTAAACATTTTGATAATATTCCCATGCATTTATTGACAAACTGGAGATCCTCTGCTCATCTGTTTTACCTCATTACCAAATTGTTTTACCTCATTACTAGCCCTAAATTGCCCCATCGCAACTTTTTTTTAATGTATTGCAGACCTGGAACACAGAAATGAATATATATTTTCATCCCTTAGTCAGTCCCAGTCTTTATGGTACTGACTCTTGATTAGTCATGGTCTTTAGGGCTTGCTTATTCTCAGGATTTGGACTTCTCACTCTTAGTTAGTCCCACTATTTTGGGCTCTGACTCTTGTTTAGTCCTAGTCTTTCTGACTCTGGTTCTTAGTTCATCCCAGTGTTTAGGGTTCTGACTCTTGCCTAGTTCCAGTTTTTCTTACTCTGACTTTTGGTTAATCTGAGTATTTAAGTCTCTGACTCTTTGTTCATCCCAGTCTTTAAAGCTCTTTCTCTTGGCTAGTCCCAGTCTTTATGGCTGTGACTCTTGGTTAGACCCAGTATTTAGAGCTCTCACTCTAGGTTAGTCCCACTACTCGGTCTCTGATTCTTGGTTAATCCCAGTACTTAGAGCTCTGACTTTTGGTTAGTCCCAGTATTTTGAATGCTCACTCTTGGTCCATCCCATTACTTGGTCTCTGACTCTTGGTTAGTCCCAGTACTTAGAGATCTGACTCTTGGTGATTCTCAGTATTTAGAGCTCTGACTCTTGGTTAGTCCCACTACTTGGTCTGTGACTCTTGGTTAGTTCCAGTATTTACAACTCTGACTCTTCCTTATTCTCAGTCTTTAGAGCTTAGAATTTTGACGCATTCCAGTGTTTAAGAGCTCTTAATTAGTCCCAGTGTTTAACTTCTACATTTATCTGTTTGTTTGTTTCTGGCTCTTTTTGTCTCAATCTGAAGGTTTGCTGAGAGGACAATCTCTGGTAGGGTGTGTTGTTGAAAGACATCCATGCTTTCATTGCTTTCTTTTTCATCCTGTATCCTATACCAGCACAGGTCTGTGAGAGGTGACTGATTTTGCCTGAAAAGTGTGTAATTTCTACTTTGAGGGTGATGATTCAGAGCCAGACCAGACAGAAATGAAAGATGTCATCACTCTTTGGATCAGCAGAGCTTGTGGCAGCCTTTCTCTTGAATTCGTGAAAAGTTTGTGTAGATCTTCAGAAATGAAGTTTCTGTCAGAACGACATGAAGGGGAAAGAGTTATTCAGGGTCCATGTTACAGTGCTATTAATATTAATACGGAAGAGAGAGCCTCAATCACTGTCTTTGTTCACTATTTAAACAGTCACTTTTTAGCATTTATCATCTGAAAACAAACAAACAAACACACACACAAAATATTTCTCAGCTCTTGACACCTCTGAGTAGATGAGAGTCTTGAGCTCTTTAATCCTCCCTGTTCTTCACTTCACTCTGATTATTGTGGTGTGTCATTGAACCGTTGACATTCTCCTTTTTCTCTCGGAAGTGCGTGTGTGTGTGTGTGTTTGAGCATGCTCATTTTTGGGACGACAGGACGGTACTAAAGTGGCTTTACGCCTTTAATGTGACAGCCCAATTTCCTCTCTGTCAGTCTGGGCAGTGCCTTGGGAGACAGCACACACACACACACACACACACACACACACACACACACAGAAAATAAATACACTGAGTCTGTTTTGATCAGTCATAAAATGAAAAATTAATTAAATTATATTATATTATATATAAATAAATAAGTAAATAAATAAATATTCAGCCTCTCTGCACATTCAGCCTCATACTCTGTTTGTGTGTGTGTGTGTGTGTGTGTGTGTGTGTGTGTGTGTGTGTGTGTGTGTGTGTGTGTGTGATCTGCTCCACGCTCCATCCTGACTCCTACCACAGAGCCCCTTTGTTTTAAAATCAGACCCGTCACTTTTTTGCTTCCTTGATTCTGCTTAATCCCATGTCTGGCTGATGGAGGGGAAAACTGATCTCTCTCTCTCTCTCTCTCTCTCTCTCTCTCTCTCTCTCTGGCTAATGACACATGGCTGTAAGATGTCCAATAAAGATGCAGCGAAACGTGCCGGGATCCCGCTAAGCCTAAGATGTGGTAATTGGTCACCCTGAGGAAAGAGAGAAAGAGAGATACACAGAAGTGTGTTGCTCATGAAGCACATTTCTATTACAGTGCCCTCCACAATTATTGGCACCCCTCGTTAAGATACGGTATGTTCTTAGGCTTCTAATAAATTCATTTTTAAAAATAATATAGAACAGTGCAAAAAAAGAGAAAACTCCAACCTTTAATGCAAGTGCATTTATTCAGTGGGAAAAAAATCCCACATTGAGAAATAATTATTTTACATGAAATCATGTGTGCCACAATTATTGGCACCCTTGGTGTTAATACTTTGTACAGCCCCCTTTTGCCAACAAGACAGCACTTAATATTCTCCTATAACATTTCACAAGATGGGAGAATACAGAGAGAGGGATATTCGACCATTCCTCTTTGCACAATCTCTCTAAATCGTCCAGAGTCCTGGGTCCTCTCCTATGCACTCTCCTCTTCAGCTCACCCCACAGGTTTTCAATTGGGTTGAGGTCTGGGGACTGAGATGGCCGTGGGAGGAGCTTGATTTTGTGTTTGGTGAACCGTTTTTGTGTAGATTTGGCCACATGTTTAGGGTCATTATCTTGCTGAAAGACCCAGTGACGACCCATCTTCAGCTTTCGGGCAGAGGCCACCAGATTTTGATTTAAAATGTCCTGGTATTTCAAAGAGTTCATGATGGTATGCACCCTAACAAGGTTCACGGGTCCTTTGGAAGAGAAACAGGCCCACAGCATCACCGATCCTCCCCCATACTTCACAGTGGGCATGAGGTGCTTTTCCGCATACTCATCTTTTGTGATGTATTAGAGTGTTTGTTGCCAAAAAGCTCTATCCTGGTCTCATCTGACCAAAGCACACGGTCCCAGTTGAAGTCCCAGTACCGCTTAGCGAACTCCAGACGTTTACGTTTATGCTTGTAAGTGAGAAAAGGCTTTTTCCGTGCATGCCTCCCAAACAGCTTGTTGGCATGTAGATAGCTCCTGATGGTTGTTATGGAGACTTTGTGACCCCAAAATGCTACTCTTTGATGCAATTCTCTAACAATGAGCTTTGGAGAACTTTTTACTTCTCTTACCATCCTCCTCACTGTGCATGGTGGCAAGATAAACTTGCATCCTCATCCAGGCTTGTTTGCCACTGTTCCAGTTGTTTTAAACTTCTTGATGATTCCTCTGACTGTAGATATGGGCAGGTGTAGGTGAGTGGCTATTTTCTTGTAGCCATTGCCTGACTTATGAAGGTCGACACACATCTGCCTTACTTGAATGGTGTGTTCTCTTGTCTTTCCCATGTTGAAGAGTGGATAAGAGAAATAGGCCTCTGTGTCACATCATATTTATACCCCAGGGAAACAGGATGTGATGAATTACTACAACCCCGATTCCAAAAAAGTTGGGACAAAGTACAAATTGTAAATAAAAACGGAATGCAATGATGTGGAAGTTTCAAAATTCCATATTTTATTCAGAAGAGAACATGGATGACATATCAAATGTTTAAACTGAGAAAATGTATCATTTAAAGAGAAAAATTAGGTGATTTTAAATTTCATGACAACAACACATCTCAAAAAAGTTGGGACAAGGCCATGTTTACCACTGTGAGACATCCCCTTTTCTCTTTACAACAGTCTGTAAACGTCTGGGGACTGAGGAGACAAGTTGCTCAAGTTTAGGGATAGGAATGTTAACCCATTCTTGTCTAATGTAGGATTCTAGTTGCTCAACTGTCTTAGGTCTTTTTTGTCGTATCTTCTGTTTTATGATGCACCAAATGTTTTCTATGGGTGAAAGATCTGGACTGCAGGCTGGCCAGTTCAGTACCCGGACCCTTCTTCTACGCAGCTATGATGCTGTAATTTATGCAGTATGTGGTTTGGCATTGTCATGTTGGAAAATGCAAGGTCTTCCCTGAAAGAGACGTCGTCTGGATGGGAGCATATGTTGCTCTAGAACCTGGATATACCTTTCAGCATTGATGGTGTCTTTCCAGATGTGTAAGCTGCCCATGCCACATGCAACCCCCTACCATCAGAGATGCAGGCTTCTGAACTGAGTGCTGAGAACAACTTGGGTTGTCCTTCTCCTCTTTAGTCCGAATGACGCGGCGTCCCTGATTTCCATAAAGAACTTCAAATTTTGATTCGTCTGACCACAGAACAGTTTTCCACTTTGCCACAGTCCATTTTAAATGAGCCTTGGCCCAGAGAAGACGCCTGTGCTTCTGGATCATGTTTAGATACGGCTTCTTCTTTGAACTATAGAGTTTTAGCTGGCAACGGCGGATGGCACGGTGAATTGTGTTCACAGATAATGTTCTCTGGAAATATTCCTGAGCCCATTTTGTGATTTCCAATACAGAAGCATGCCTGTATGTGATGCAGTGCCGTCTAAGGGCCCGAAGATCACGGGCACACAGTATGGTTTTCTGGCCTTGACCCTTACGCACAGAGATTCTTCCAGATCCTCTGAATCTTTTGATGATATTATGCACTGTAGATGATGATATGTTCAAACTCTTTGCAATTTCACACTGTCGAACTCCTTTCTGATATTGCTCCACTATTTGTCGGCACAGAATTAGGGGGATTGGTGATCCTCTTCCCATCTTTACTTCTGAGAGCCGCTGCCACTCCAAGATGCTCTTTTTATACCCAGTCATGTTAATGACCTATTGCCAATTGACCTAATGAGTTGCAATTTGGTCCTCCAGCTGTTCCTTTTTTGTACCTTTAACTTTTCCAGCCTCTTATTGCCCCTTTCCCAACTTTTTTGAGATGTGTTGCTGTCATGAAATTTCAAATGAGCCAATATTTGGCATGAAATTTCAAAATGTCTCACTTTCGACATTTGATATGTTGTCTATGTTCTATTGTGAATACAATATCAGTTTTTGAGATTTGTAAATTATTGCATTCCATTTTTATTTACAATTTGTACTTTGTCCCAACTTTTTTGGAATCAGGGTTGTAATTAAAGGTTCCTAGATACTCTGATCAACTTTATAAACTACAGTAGAAACGACAGAAATGCTTCAATTACATTTATTTTATAGGAATTGTTATGGGTGCCAATAATTGTGGAACAGGTGATTTTATGAAAAAATAATTATTTCTTAGTCAGGGATTTTTATTTCACTTGAGTTAAGGGTTACATATTTCTACAATTTTCAGTGTGAGATTATGCTTCTGCAATAAAAATTGAATTTATTTTAAGGCTTTTAACGCATCTTAACCAAGGGTGCCAATAATTGTGGAGGGCGCTGTATATCCAATGTGTGTTTTATTAACCCTCTGGGGTCTGACGGTATTTTCTGGCACTTTAATGATTTTGGTATGCTCTGATTTTGTTGTCAATTGCAATAAATCTAAACCATATTTTCAAAGTCATATGACTTTTTTGATTCAGTACAAGTTCATCTACAATAATATCCATGTAGTATGTATGTCATGATTGTACTTTTAAGAAAATAATAGATAAATGAAGATGTTGTTAAAAGCAGTTTTAGAACTGTGTTGGAATGTGTGAAAAAAATTACCTTATCCATTGTCTCAAACCGTTTTGGTCACTTGAGGTGGTTCTGTTCAGTCTTAGGAATGGATCACGCACAAAACCTTCAATCTGCTCCATTGATTTGGACAATTAACTGTCCATCAAAAAATGTATGCCCTAATGTTTTGGGATAAAGGGTTGGCAGTGGGAGGGGTATTCAATGAGAAGTGGTAAAAAAAAAAAAAAATCCATTCCATTCACTGAGAAGAGTGAAAAACCCTCCCACTGCCAACTCTTAATCCCATCAGATTAACTCTTAATCCCATCAGGTCAATTGATCAAAACGGTTCATCACAATGGGTAAGGTAATGTTTTTTCACACATTCCAACACAGTTCTAAAACTGCTTTTTACAACAGCTGCATTTTTCTGGTATTTGACTTTATTTTGGTATTTGACTGTATTCAGTGTGTCTCGAAATTAACTCTTGTACTGTTTTACTCACTTCAGAGCCACAACCTACTCTGTTACTCTTTTACACAATTACTCTGTAATTTTGCTCCCACTCCAACTCCAAATTTTACTCTTTAAAATCAAAATAGAACAAAATTAACTATTTTTGAGGAAAATACTTTTAAATCTGGAAAAATTGCTCAGACATTTTTTCCTGTCTATGCACTACAGTGCACGCATATCAACCGATCTGCTCATAATAAATAGAAGAAATATTTACACTTACTTGAGTTGATCAGCTGGATTGAGTCGAAGTAAAAAATAAATAAATAAATAAATAAATAAATAAGGAACCGCTCATCATCAGTGTCACAGTTCTCAAGATTGAACTGAATCGCTGTCCTGCATCATGGATTGAATCATGAATTGATTCGCTGTCCTGAAATTGAATCACTGTCCTGAAATTTAATTGCTGTCCTGAATCATGAATTGAATCATGAATTGATTCATGAATTGAATCGCTGTCTTGAAATTGATTTGCTGTCCTGAATCATCCGAAGCGCATAAAATCCGCATGCCACCTTGCAACAAATTTTACCTCCAAATAGCCTAAACTATGGCTGAAAGATTTTATCTTGTTTATGGTGGGTATTCCCGCCACGAAAGAGAGACCAATCAAAACTGAAAGAGTGAAAGTGATTATATGCTGTTACCGTGTGAATAGTCTTTTATGAATGTGTAAGTGCATGCTCAGTGCTCCGACTCTGGTGTGATTAATTAACGTGACAAGTTCTATGTTTCATCTAATTTAGATCATTTAAAAACTCTAATATTATTTGGCAATGGGCACATAGGAAAGTGTAAAGTATAACGTTTCTGTCAATATGTTTATCATGCTTGTATGATAAAAACTCACAAAGATATTTATCTAAATACATGACCTACTCATTCTAAACCTGCCGAGCTTTGCCGGTGAAGCTCTCAACCCCAAAGGGTTTAATGTCCATCAACCTTTTTTAACGAAGAGAGAATTCTCCCAGTGGGTGTGGCCTAATATTTTAATAAGCAGCTTGATTGACTGTGTCCACATGTTCTCCCCATGTCTGTGTCCATCTAGGTTTCTTGGTTATTTCTCAGGCTTTCTGTCCACCTCACAATAACATGCTGGATTAGCAACTGTTAATTACTCCCACAATTTCAAAAAAATAGTTCTTCATGACATTCCTTCATTACAGCGTTGGAGCCCCTGCTGGTTGTGAAACACTCTGTACTAAGGTTCTAAGCAGGATCTTTAGAGGAACAATCAAAGAACCCTTACCAGTTCTAGATGTTGATGGAATCCCATTCATAGTGTGTCCCACCTCACACCCAGTGTTCCTGGGATATGCTTTGGATCCACAGGAACCCTGACCAGGATAAAGCTTATACTGAAAATGACTGAACATCGTAGGGCTCTACATAGAATCTTACTGTGAGTTGACCTAGCGGTTAGTGTGTCTGCCTCTTGATTGGGAGATCGCAAGTTCTACTCGCAGTCGGGTTGTAACCAAAGACCACCATAAAAATGGTACCTACTGCCATCTGGCAAGGCACACTGCAATACAGATGCAAGTGGGGAGTCAAACTCTCGCAGTTACCAAAGGAATACCCTCCCACTGTAACCCTAGCTGAGGCCGAGAGCTGTAGAAGCAGAGATCGGCGCTGCCCAATGCGTCTTAATGGCCTGGTTAGTACTTGGACGGGATATTGCCTGAGAAGACCAGGTCTTGGCACAGGAGGGACTTTAACATAGAATCTTGAGGGACAGTTTGAGTGCAGGATGGAACCTTTCTTTTCTTTTTTCTAAAAGTGTAAGAGGATATGCCAAGTAAATGCCAAAATAGGACAGACACTTTTCAAGCATATACACATTATTTTTTCATACTTCAAATGAATACCATTGCCACCTCACAGCTCTAGGGTTCTCAGTTTGAGCCTGATCTGATGTAGGGTACCTCTGGGTTCTCTGGTTTCCTCCTGCCTCCCAAAACATCTCAGTATGTGGATCAGAGACTCTGAACTGTCCCTGGTTGTGAATGAGTGTATTAGTGACCTTTGTTCAACTGGTGTCCCATCCAGGGTGTGTTCCCACTTCATTCCCAGTGTTTCCACAGGTCAGTGTACACTGTACACCAGTGTTATAGTGTTACAGAAGTGTGTAATTGTATGAATTCAGCTTTACACTTGTGTTCCTCAGCGTGGTGGCTACATTACAGCAGCTCAGATCTCTGGCCCTTGCTTATCGATCCCATCTCCTGATACTTGTACACAAGGTCCTGGTTGGATGTCATATCCCATCAGGCTGTGCGTTCCAATAATGTCTAATGACCCATGTGGGGAAGCGGGCTTGAAAACAATATTCACTTCTTTCCCGACAATTAGCAGTGAGCGGATCAATGGCTGTCTGCACGTCTGAGGTTTTCATTATGATAGCATAGAGATCGTGGTGATGTAGTGGTGGGCGGACAAGTGGAAATGAAGCTGAACATGAAGAGAGATGAGCTGCAAGCTCTGTTGATTTTATTTTTGTCTCTCCACGTTTCTGTTTTAACCATTCTCCCAGCCACATTTCTTCTCTCTCTCTCTCTCTCTCTCTCTCTCTCTCACTGTTCTAGGATGAGGTTAGCAGTGTAGGTTTTCCAAGGAACCCAGGAGAGGAACTCGGTAATCCATCAGGTTGTTAATCATACACAGAACCAGAGAAGCTGACACACTCTCTCACTTCTGCTGTCTTCTTTTCTCCTCAAACATCTCATACACTTCTTGAGCTCTTGGTTCTTCCAAAACCCTCATTGTCCGCCTTTGATATTTTCTTTATAGTTCTTCTCACTCTTGTCTTGTGATATCTCCAGGTCTATTCACATGTTCCATTCTTTCTCTTGTGGTTTCTCTAGACCTTCATTCTCCCTCTTGGCATTGATGTCTCCTCTCCTTTTTGTTCTCTTCTGGCTTCTGCAGATGTTCAGTCCTCCTCCTCTTCTTTTTGGTCCCGCCATACCTTCCTTCATTCTCTCTCCTCTGTTTTTTTTTCTTCATTCAGGTCTACTCTTCACCATGATTTCTCCTAGTTTCTCCCAGTTAGAAATTATGATCACTTCCTATATTTGTTTCTTCTTCCAATTTCTCAAGACCTTCTTTCCTCCTTTTCTCTTTTTCCTCTTCTAGTATCTTGAGACTGTGACTAATTTCCTTCTCTTTTCATGTCCTCTTAATGAGCTCCTATTTTTTTCTTCATGGTTTCTCCAGACCACCCTCCCTCCTGTCAGCCCTAGATCTTCATTCCTCCTGTTCTTTCTCTTTTATATTAGTTTCTGTCTTCTCTCTGTTCCATCCTGCTTTTCAGGCTTTATTCTTTCTTTCATGCTGCTTGTTTATTAATTAAGACCATCATTCCTCCTTTCATCCCTCTTTTCTGCAGATATTCACCCATTCTCTCATCCCTTCCATCCCAGATGCTTGTTCATCCTTATTTCTTCTTGCTTCACCAGGTCTCCCTTTCCTCTTCTTGTCTGGTTTCTCAAGATCTTCTTTCCTCCTAAATTTTCTCTTCTGTTTTCCCCCAAGACATCTTATCTTCATTCCTCCTGATTCTATTCTGTTTTTGCTCTTTTTTTACAGCCAGTTCTTTTCTTTTCTTTGGTTTCATTATCTCCTCTCTATTCCATCCTGCTTTCTCTGAACCTTCATTCCTTCTCTCTGCTGTTAGATTATTAAGAACATCCTTCAACATCTCATCCCATTCTCTCTTGGTTCCTTTAGATATTCATGCCTTCTCTTATCTCTTTACTCTTGTGGTTTCTCCAGACCATGATTCCTCTTCTTATCCCTCTTGTCTCCTGCTTGTTCCAAGCTTTCTTTTCTCCTTTTATTTATTTTGTCTCCTGGCTTCCTCAAGTTTTAATTCCTCCTCCATTTCCTTTGAGAAATACCTTAAACATGCAGAACAAGTTCTCACTGTGTGTGCAATCAAGAAAACTGTATGTTCTGTGGCCCTCCATACAACCTGATGATGTATGCACAAGGTCAGTGGATACAAAGATCACCAGCAGTGTGTGTGCTTCATTATGTATGAGCCTTGTCCTGGTCCTGATACACTCCTCAGCACTGCTTTCTCATTAGAAAGTGGAGAGAGAGAGTGTGTTACATGTCACATGCATGCATTAGTAGTGAAACCTGAGAGAGAGAGTGTGTATCATGTTGATATTTATTCGTCCCCTCATTATTCAGGTGTATTGGTTTTCAGTGTTTGAAAGTCTTTTGCACACAGCTCTTGTCCAGGTCTAATCATTATGCCATGACATTTAATTCTTACCACATCATTCATTCTTTAGGCAGCACTTTTTTATTTCCTTTTTGTCAGCCCTGGTCAGACCATCGGTGTCTGAGTGTGATTATAAAGTGAACAGATCTGATATCCGGATAGTATAAAAAGCTTTAAACATGTAAAGCGCTCACTTTTTGTTTTATTCCTCAAAAAAAAAAAAACTTTCCAGAAGTCTGAAGGACTTTCTGGAAGCTTGAAAGACAAAAGAAGTGTTGATCAAACCATAGGGTATTACTATATATTCATCATCCCATGGTGGGTTGCTATATCCTGTCTTCTACATGTCCCCATTCTCTGGACGTTGGGTTTCAAGAATATGGAGGTAGATTTTAACTGTTCTAATACTTATGGAACAAGAGGCAGTGGATCGCTTCTCTGTTCTGGCACCTAGAGGGTGGAATGAACTTCGCCTAGATATCTGAACAGCTGACTCACTGGCTTTCATCAAACAATGTATATTGCCTCCCAAACAGAGTTTTTAGACTGATGTTAGTCTTAGTCCATGACGGAGTGAACCAGTATCAGAATGTATTTATTGACAGAGACTTCAGAGGACTTCTGTAAGTCACTCTGGAAAAGGGCGTCTGCCAAATGCCATAAATGTAAATGTAAACGTCGATACTTGGCAGTTATCTGGCTGAGACCCTGATTGACAAAATGCATGCTTCTTTGTTCAGCAGGAAGAAGAGCCATGCTAAGGTGGGACAAATGGAAAGTTTGATGTAACCTTCACTAAAAGCTTCCGAGATGCAGTCCTCCATGGCTCTGATTTCTGTGAAGGTTAAATATGTATAAATACAAAGTAGAAAGGAGCTCAATAGTGCATTTGTATGGTTTATGATATGGGGTGTTGCCCAGGCCATGGTTGAGCTGGGGGGGGGAATCAGGATTGGACAGTAGATTGGTTCAACTCAGGATTCTCTTAATGTTTAATGGGTTACAGACATGTCACCCATTCATGGCACTGAAGGAACCAGACAGTGATCTCTTGCTTTGAACCCTGAGATTTTTGGACTGTAAGATCACTGTGAAGGGCATTTCAAGCAATAGGGCTTCCTAACTACTGCAGTCTAAGTCCATAACCACATCCTTTCTAAGATCTTGTTGGTGATGAGAGCAGGATTATTCCATCGACTTCTGGCAGGCATTGTGAGGAATTTAAATTGACCCTGTCTCAGGGTGAGGAGACATTCCACCTCTCTGCCATCAGGTGGGTGGTTAAACACATTATGGAAGAATTTGACAAAACACTCGATTTTTTAGGTGTAGCTTCAACTTTGTTGACCCAGACAACAGTGACCCATCCTTACTGCTTTACTTGTACAGTGGTGTTTGAAAGACTGTGAACCCTTTAGAATTTTCTATATTTCTGGATACATATGACCTAAACCATCATCAGATTTTCACACAAGTTCTAAAAGTAGATAAAGAGAACCCAGTTAAACAAATGAGACAAAATTATTATACTTGGTCATTTATTTATTGAGGAAAATGATCCAATATTACATATTTGTGAGTGGCAAAAATATGTGAACCTCTAGGATGAGCAGTTAATTTGAAGGTAAGTAAGTAAGTAAGTAAAATTTATATAGTGCATTTACAACCAAAGTGCTTAACAGTCAGTGTATGAAATAAATTAAAATTGACATAAAATCAAAATAAAATGAAATAAAATAAAAACCACATTGAATTTTAGCCAAAAGCTGCACAGAGAACAACCAAGGACAATAACAGCAACACTGACAGAAAATACAATACAAAAAAGGAGAGACCTCCAACCAGAAATCACATACAGAATCAGAGGCAGTCAAATGCAAGGTGGAAAAGATGTGTTTTAAGTGAAGATTTAAAATTAGTTAGAGATGTTGCAGACTTCAGTTCGCTTGGTAGACTGCTCCATAGTTTTGGAGCAAACACACTGAAAGCACGGTCCCCTTTCTGTGTCAAACGGGATCGTGGAGTATTAAGAAGTGCCTGTGAAGCAGATCTTAAGGAACGTATTTGAGTGTATGGACATACAGTGATGCTTGAAAGTTTGTGAACCCTTTAGAATTTTCTATATTTCTGCATAAATATGACCTAAAACATCATCAGATTTTCACACAAGTCCTATAAGTAAATAAAGAGAACCCAGCTAAACAAATGAGACAAAAATATTATACTTGGTCATTTATTTATTGAGGAAAATTATCCAATATTACATATCTGTGAGTGGCAAAAGTATGTGAACCTCTTGGATTAGCAGTTAATTTAAAGGAGAAATTAGAGTCAGGTGTTTTCAATCAATGGGATGACAATCAGGTGTGAGTGGGCACCCTGTTTTATTTAAAGAACAAGGATCTATCAAAGCCTGATCTTCACAACACATGTTTGTGGAAGTGTATCATGGCACGAACAAAGGAGATTTCTGAGGACCTCAGAAAAAGCATTGTTGATGCTCATCAGGCTGGAAAAGGTTACAAAACCATCTCTAAAGAGTTTGGACTCCACCAATCCACAGTCAGACAGATTGTGTACAAATGGAGGAAATTCAAAACCATTGTTACTCTCCCCAGGAGTGGTCAACCAACAAAGATCACTCCAAGAGCAAGGCGTGTAATAGTCAGCGAGGCCACAAAGGACGCCAGGGTAACTTCTAAGCAACTGAAGGCCTTTCTCACATTGACTAATGTTAATGTTCATGAGTCCACCATCAGGAGAACACTGAACAACAATGGTGTGCATGGCAGGGTTGCAAGGAGAAAGCCACTGCTCTCCAAAAAGAACATTGCTGCTCATCTGCAGTTTGCTACAGATCACGTGGACAAGCTAGAAGGCTATTGGAAAAATGTTTTGTGGACGGATGAGACCAAAATAGAACTTTTTGGTTTAAATGAAAAGCGTTATGTTTGGAGAAAGGAAAACACTGCATTGCAGCATAAGAACCTTATCCCATCTGTGAAACATGGTGGTGGTAGTATCATGGTTTGGGCCTGTTTTGCTGCATCTGGGCCAGGATGGCTTGCCATCATTGATAGAACAATGAATTCTGAATTATACCAGTCAATTCTAAAGGAAAATGTCAGGACATCTGTTCATGAACTGAATCTCAAGAGAAGGTGGGTCATGCAGCAAGACAACGACCCTAAGCACACAAGTCATTCTACCAAAGAATGGTTAAAGAAGAATAAAGTTAATGTTTTGGAATGTCCAAGTCAAAGTCCTGACCTTAATCCAATCGAAATGTTGTGGAAGGACCTGAAGCAAGCAGTTCATGTGAGGAAACTCACCAACATCCCAGAGTTGAAGCTGTTCTGTACGGAGGAACGGGCTAAAATTCCTCCAAGCGGGTGTGCAGGACTGATCAACAGTTACCGGAAACATTTAGTTGCAGTTATTGCTGCATAAGTGGGTCTCACCAGGTACTGAAACAAAGGTTCACATACTTTTGCCACTCACAGATATGTAATATTGGATAATTTTCCTCAATAAATAAATGAACAAGTATAATATTTTTGTCTCATTTGTTTAACTGGGTTCTCTTTATCTACTTTTAGGAATTGTGTGAAAATCTGATGATGTTTTTGGTCATATTTATGCAGAAACACAGAAAATTCTAAAGGGTTCACAAACTTTCAAGCACCACTGTAGCATGTCCACAACATACAGTGGTGCTAGACCATTTAAGGCTTTAAAAACAGTCAGTGCCACTTTATACAATACTCTGTATTTAACAGAGTGAAATTAGAGTCAGGTGTTTTCAATCAATGGGATGACAATCAGGTGTGAGTGGGCACCCTGTTTTATTTAAAGAACAGGGATCTATTAAAGTCTGATCTTCACAACACGTGTCTGTGGAAGTCTATCATGGCACGAACAAAGGATATTTCTGAGGACCTCAGAAAAAGCATTGTTGATGCTCATCAGGCTGGAAAAGGTTACAAAACCATCTCTAAAGAGTTTGGACTCCACCAATCCACAGTCAGACAGATTGTGTACAAATGGAGGAAATTCAAGACCATTGTTACCCTCCCCAGGAGTGGTCGACCAACAAAGATCACTCCAAGAGCAAGGCGTGTAATAGTCAGCGAGGTCACAAAGGACCCCAGGGTAACTTCTAAGCAACTGAAGGCCTCTCTCACATTGGCTAATGTTAATGTTCATGAGTCCACCATCAGGAGAACACTGAACAACAATGGTGTGCATGACAGGGTTGCAAGGAGAAAGCCACTGATGTCCAAAAAGAACATTGCTGCTTGTCTGCAGTTTGCTAAAGATCATGTGGACAAGCCAGAAGGCTATTGCAAAAATGTTTTGTGGGTGGATGAGACCAAAAGAGAACTTTTTTTGTTTAAATGAGAAGCATTGTTTGGAGAAAGGAAAACATTGCATTCCAGCATAAGAACCTTATCCCATCTGTGAAACATGGTGGTGGTAGTATCATGGTTTGGGCCTGTTTTGCTGCATCTGGGCCAGGACGGCTTGCCATCATTGATGGAACAATGAATTCTGAATTATACCAGCGAATTCTGAAGGAAAATGTCAGGACATCTGTCCATGAACTGAGTCTCAAGAGAAGGTGGGTCATGCAGCAAGACAACAAAACTAAGCACACAAGTCATTCTACCAAAGAATGGTTAAAGAAGAAAAAAGGTAAAGTTTTGGAATGGCCAAGTCAAAGTCCTGACATTAATCCAATCGAAATGTTGTGGAAGGACCTGAAGTGAGCAGTTCATGTGAGGAAACCCACCAACATCCCAGAGTTGAAGCTGTTCTGTACGGAGGAACGGGCTAAAATTCCTCCAAGCCGGTGTGCAGGACTGATCAACAGTTACTGGAAATGTTTAGTTGCAGTTATTGCTGCACAAGGTGGGTCACACCAGATACTGAAAGCAAAGGTTCACATACTTTTGCCACTCGCAGATATGTAATATTGGACCATTTTCCTCAATAAATAAATGACCAAATTTAATATTTGTTGTCTCATTTGTTTAACTGGGTTCTCGTTATCTACTTTGAGGACGTGTGTGAAAATCTGATGATGTTTTAGGTTATATTTATGCAGAAATATAGAAAATTCTAAATGGTTCACAAACTTCCAAGCACCACTGTAGCTAATTTAATGAGCCAATTTACCCAGCTAATTTACCAAAGACCACTTAGCATATTTCTTTAGCTTTCCTGATGAATTTTAAAAGCTAATATTTCCTTTTTATTTTGGAGACAAATGAGAAATCTCATCCTGTGTCAATTGTTGACTTCAGAACAAGAGATCATCTTACTAAGTCTGACTGCAAGTAAGAGTAACAGAATATCATCATCATCATCATCATCATCATCATCATCAACTTTGTTCCCCATCTACTGTTGCAGCAGGTCAGGTGCCCAGGGTCGACTCCAACAAGAGGAAGAATCATGCTATATCCTGCATTTCTTTTTGAGGGCGTATTTTAGAAAGTCTGGTAATCTCAACATCATACTTCTAAGGGTCTTGGGCATATGGTTTATAGGAAAGAGGACCTGTTTTCGGGGGCATTTGGAATTTGAAAGTCTGGTAATGTGTGCTTTGAATTGGAAATGTTGGATCTGGCTGAGCGGGTGGCATGGTGGTGTAGTGGTTAGCATTGTCACCTCACAGCAAGAAGGATCTGGGTTTGAGCCCAGTGGCTGATGGGGGCCTTTCTGTGTGGAGTTTGCATTTTCTCCCTGTGTCTGTGTGGGTTTCCTCCGGATGCTCTGGTTTCCCCTACAGTCTAAAGACATGCAAGTTAGGTTAATTGGTGGCTCTAAATTGAGGTGTGAATGTGAGTGTGAATGGTTGTGTGTCTCTATGTGTCAGCCCTGTGATGACCTGGCAACTTGTTCAAGGTGTACCCCGCCTCTCACCCATAGTCAGCTTGGATAGGCTCCAGCTTGCCTGTGACCCTGCACAGGATAAGTGGCTGCAGATAATGGATGGATGTGCATATCAATTAGCTTGAAACATCAGTCCACATCATCTTCATCATCAGTTGCAGATTGGTTTCTTTGGGAGTTCCTATGGTGGTGGCAATTTGGCAAGAGTTGAAGTACCAGTGTGTATCTCTAAGATCTTGAAAAGAGTCTCCCAATTTATCCAGTCAGAGTTTGCTTTTAGAGCACTGAAACAACAGACCAAGTCACCTTGATGATTATCAATAATGTTCTTTACGAAAAAAATATTGCAAATTTGTGGACTTGTTTACCCTGAAGCTGAACTGACTTGGTAAAATTAATACTTCATATAGTGCCCTTAGCCACTCAACAGTTATTACACTGAAGATTTTAGACCTCATGGCAATAACAGGGAGCCCATGATATTTGTTGGGATTGATCTTATTTAGTTGATTTTTATACAAACAAGTGATTGAGTGAAGCCATGACACCGTAACAGATGACCAAATAAGAGACATTAGGGCATACAAAAGAGAGATCGGTTTTGCTGAGGAGTTGTACTTGATTTGTTTAGCAACAAGTCCTTCAGATTGCATTACCTTACAGGCATTTAGCAGACACTTTTATCCAGAGTGACGTACAACATACCCAAAGTAGCCTGGGGAGCAGTTGGGGTTTAGGTGCCTTGCTCAAGGGCACTTCAGCCATTCCTGCTGGTCCAGGGAATTGAATTGGTGACCTTTTGGTCCCCAAGCTGCTTCTCTAACCTTTAGACCATGGTTTCATCATACATTTCCCATTCTTCAAAGTCTTAACTTTGCATTTCCATCTCTGACAGTGGACTTTCATCAGTCTTCATATGGATAATTTTGGGGACTGTTGACTTTGTCAGGTAGATCAGAAATCTGATGGCCAAAGTGCTCGCTAAAATATTATTCAGGTTTTGCAGATGGTATCAAAAGCTCTTATCATTTTCAATAATTTTAGCCATCACCTAAAGGTTAGAGAAGCAGCTTTGGGATCAAAAGGTCAGCAGTTTGATTCCCTGGACCAGCAGAAATGGCTGAATTGCCCTTGAGCAAGGCATCTAACCCCCACCTGCTCCCCAGGCTGCTCTGGGTATGTTGTACTGTATGTCACTTGGGATAAGAGCTTCTGCTAAATGCCTATCATGTAATGTAATGTACTTTGGTATCGTATAATTTATTCAAAATAGTACTTATGTACAGTAATGGAGTATAATTACTCCGGTATTTTCCACCGCTGATAAACAGAGAGATAAGCTGTGCTGCTTTTTCCTTATCAGAATGGATGTCTTGCCCTCAGGAATATTAGGAAGGAATCCTTGACACTTTGTTGGATCTCTGTCGTACTTGCCGGGATGAGTGATGAGGAGGTGACTGAGAGGTGCAGATGTAGCAGGAATGTGACCAGAATTATTAATTGATATAGGTGGCAAGTGAGATTTCCTTTTGTGGCATAAGAGACATGCGCTGTCAGTGTTTTTTGTTCTGTAGTAGTGCTTCTAGATACTACTCCTGCTCCAGCACACCTGACTGAAAAATTAAAACGTTCTTGATTAAATCAGGTGTGCTCAGCTGATCAAAAGTGTCACTGAGCAGGTAGGCAGGTAGGTTGAGCAGGGAAAGATGGAGTACATGCAGATCAGGGCATGGCTTTGGTAGGAGGATTGAGAATCAGTGGGCTATGGCATAGCCTTGAGCTGGGACAGCATCCATGTTGAGTGCCCACGTTAGAGGTCAAGGCTTCTGTCATGAACAGCAGGCATGCAAACACACGTGTTGGTTCCACATCAAACGAACACAAGGAGGCAATGAACCATCAGAAGTCAAAGCACTAACTGACCTTTAAACACCAACTTCTGATTGTGTTTAATCGCACCATGGTGCAGAATATGACACACTCGTACGGTCCGGTGTCTTTCTACAGGGCTGATCTCCGCGACGAGCGAAACGTCCAGAGAAAAAGACGACCGCAGGAAATGAGCTCACATGCATTTTTGATCATCATAGAACTCTTTTTATGTTTAAGTCCTTTTTCTAATTAGGTTGGTGACACGTCGTTAATGAGAGGAGGCAGAGAGAAATCGATGGAGTTATGGGTTATAGCTATTTATACCACGTCCAGCTTTAATTAATGTTCTGCCTTTTAATGGAGTATGAATTAAATGTGTTAAACACCTGTGTAACAATGGGTGGGGGGTTGGGTCATCTTAGGATAGAGAGATTAAAAGTGCTGCATTTTTTCAGTCTTTTTCTTTCTTTTATTGAAATGTCTTTCTTTCTTTCTTTCTTTCTTTCTTTCTTTCACTGGAGCCTATGCTCGCTCGCTCTTTCTTTCTTTCTTTCTTTCTTTCTTTCTTTCTTTCTTTTTCACTGGAGCCTATGCTCTTTCTTTCTTTCTTTCTTTCTTTCTTTCTTTCTTTCTTTCTTTCTTTCTTTCTTTCTTTCTTTCACTTGAGCCTATGCTCTCTTTCTTTCTTTCTTTTTCACTGGAGCCCAAGCGCTTCCTTTTTTTCTTTCACTAGAGCCTATGCTCTTTCTTTCTTTCTTTCTTTCTTTCTTTCTTTCTTTCTTTCACTACAGCCTATGCTCTTCCTTTTTTCACTATAGCCTATGTTCTTTCTTTCTTTCTTTCTTTCTTTCTTTCTTTCTTTCTTTCTTTCTTTCTTTCTTCACTAGACAGTCTATATGCTTTCTTTCTTTCTTTCTTTCTTTCTTTCTTTCTTTCTTTCTTTCTTTCTTTCTTTCACTTGAGCCTATGCTTTCTTTCTTTCTTTCTTTCTTTCTTTCTTTCTTTCTTTCTTTTTCACTGGAGCCTAAGCGCTTCCTTTTTTTCTTTCACTAGAGCCTATGCTCTTTCTTTCTTTCTTTCTTTCTTTCTTTCTTTCTTTCTTTCTTTCTTCCTTCTTCACTAGACAGTCTATATGCTTTCTTTCTTTCTTTCTTTCTTTCTTTCTTTCTTTCTTTCTTTCTTTCTTTTTCTCTGAACTGTCTCTGATTCTTTCACTACAGCCTATGCTCTTCCTTTTTTTCTTTCACTATGGTCTATGCGCTTTCTTTCTTTCTTTCTTTCTTTCTTTCTTTCTTTCTTTCTTTCTTTCTTTCTTTCTTTCTTTCACTGGAGCCTATGCTCGCTCTTTCTTTCTTTCTTTCTTTCTTTCTTTCTTTCTTTCTTTCTTTCTTTCTTTCTTTCACTACAGCCTATGCTCTTCCTTTTTTCACTATAGCCTGTTCTTTCTTTCTTTCTTTCTTTCTTTCTTTCTTTCTTTCTTTCTTTCTTTCACTACAGCCTATGCGCTTCCTTTTTTTCTTTCACTATGGCCTATGCACTTTCTTTCTTTCTTTCTTTCTTTCTTTCTTTCTTTCTTTCTTTCTTTCTTTCTTTCTTCCTTCTTCACTAGACAGTCTATATGCTTTCTTTCTTTCTTTCTTTCTTTCTTTCTTTCTTTCTTTCTTTCTTTCTTTCTTTCTTTCTCTGAACTGTCTCTGATTCTTTCACTACAGCCTATGCTCTTCCTTTTTTTCTTTCACTATGGTCTATGCGCTTTCTTTCTTTCTTTCTTTCTTTCTTTCTTTCTTTCTTTCTTTCACTGGAGCCTATGCTCGCTCTTTCTTTCTTTCTTTCTTTCTTTCTTTCTTCTTCACTAGATAGTCTATATGCTTTCTTTCTTTTTCTTTCTTTCTTCTTCACTAGACAGTCTATACGCTTTCTTTCTTTCTTTCTTTCTTTCTTTCTTTCTTTCTTTCTTTCTTTCTTTCTTTCTTTCTTTCTCCGAACTGTCTCTGATTCTTTCTTTCATTAGATCCTATGCTCTTTTGTGTGTGAACCTCCTGAACATAGAGAGATTAATTATTTAATATTTTGGTGGTTTTGGCTGCTCACATGTCAGTCTGATTTGTTCATATCTGAGCATTTCTCTCTCTCTCACACACACATGCGCACACAAACGCGCACGCACGCACGCACGCACCCCTCCTGCTCCTTTATGCAGCTCGACTCCCTGGGTGAGAATTCTGGCTGCTTTTCAAACTTCTGAGTTCCATTTAATGAAGACGTCTCGCCTCTGCTCTCCGTCTGGTTCTTCTGATTCCTGCTCTCTCTCTCTCTCTCTCACACACACACACACACACACACACACACACACACACACACACACACACACACACACACACAGCATGTTTAGTCAGCATTACGCTGGCCTCTGAGGTGGCATCTTCTGGCCAACATCAGAAGCAGTGAGAGGAAACGTTTCACAGTGAACTTTAAATGTAATTATTGCAGACATGTGTAGGTTCTCCTCTGTTTTTTCTCCTTTAACATGAGAAAAATCTCACGTCTCTGTTTCTGTCGCAAAGGAATTTAAAGAAAAACGTTTGTGATACTGAAATGAGCCACAGGAGAGATTCCTCCTTAAACCTCCTGAAATGTTGAAGAGGAACATTTAAGCCAAGAACCGTCTCTGTGTGGCATCTAAAGAGAGCATGAGGACGGCCGAGCCGGGCTGAGCCGAGCCGAGCCGAGCATGCAGTGCAGTATCAGTGGGCGTGGTCATTAAATAGGATGTGTGTGCTGCTGCTGGACTGTCAGGAAGCCCAGTTCTCAGTGCTTGCTGAAGTGCACTGCTCACAGGTCCATTACTCCACAGCGTTCACTCCGCTCAGCGTCCTCACGCTCGGGTTCAGGGCAGGTCCTCTGATATTTCCACACAGCTCAATTTACAGGCTGCTCTCCTCTGAGACACGTCCATACCGCTGTCCTCACGTCTGATCATTTACGCCACAGTGTACACCACAGTCACGGCACGTAGGATCGAGTGTTAGTGTCGGGGTATACGGGGTACTTCTCATCAGTGGGAGGAAACGAGCACGTGACCCAAACGATGCTTCCCAGGTAACTGTAAACGGAAAAAACATATAGCGGGTTCTTCTTTCATAAATATACATTTATAAATGTTGGCAAATTTCACACACACACACACACACACACACACAATCTTGCTCCTCATTTATTGCTGCTGTTTTTATACATTGTTTTTAGATTTCTTTCTTTCTTTCTTTCTTTCTTTCTTTCTTTCTTTCTTTCTTTCTTACCTTGTTGCTTTCTTTTACGGGACTGTCTGTGAGCTTCCTTTTCTTCTTACCTTCTTCCATTTGTACCTTTTTCCTTCCTTCTTTCCATTTGTACTCTTTCTTTCTTTCCTTCCTTCTTTCATAACCTTTTCCTTTCTTTCTTTCTTTCTTTCTTTCTTTCTTTCTTTCTTTCTTTCTTTCTTTCTTTCTTTCCCTTTCTCCCTTGCCTTTTCTTTCTTTCATCTGTCCCCTTTTCCTTTCTCCCTTGCCTTCTTTTTCTTTCTTTCATCTGTACTCTTTCTTTCTTTCTTTCTTTCTTTCTTTCTTCTGTACCCTTTTCCTTTCTTCCTTGCCTTCTTTCTTTCTTGCTTGCTTCTGTACCCTTTTCCTTTCACCTTTGCCTTCTTTCTTTCTTTCTTTCTTTCTTTCTTTCTTTCTTTCTTTCTTTCTTTCTTTCTTTCTTTCTTTCTTTCTTTCTGCCCAGCATGGTGTGTGTTTTCTCTGATTGTGTTTGCACCCATGGTTATATTGTGTTACTGATCCTCTGCACATTCCTACTGTCATATTTTCATTTCTATTCTTTTGTTATTTATAAAGGAGAACTACACACACACACACACACACACACACACACACACACACACTGTTAATGAGGTCGGAATTGGAGCATTTGCAATGATAATGAGACGATCCAGAGAGCTAATGATTCACGCTCAGCAGATTTCAGCAGTTGATTTATTCTGGATTCAGTCATTTCCAGCAGACGCGAACATGCGACCTTCCGAGTCTCCGTGCTCGAGCTCCGCAATCACTGCGTGCTAATGACTCATGCTAATACCACAGAACACCAGGCACCAAGCACAGGCACTTCAGAGGGTGAGGAGTCTGTGTTTGTTCACGCCGCATCGCTGCCTCGAAAGCGTGCGACTCCATGTGTGTGTGTGTGTGTGTGTGTGTGTGCACGCTGATGAGAATAATGAGATTCTGCTCATCAAAAAACCATCAGCTGCGTTTCACAGCAGTGAAGCTACAACACTTCCAACTCATCAGCTGCATTCACAAGCCGAGGGACCGTTCCAGGATGTCCTGAAGGGCTTTATTCCTCTTACACCACAGGAGTTTACTGACCTTATCAAAAAACTTTCATTTATTAACTAACAACAGGCACTTTTTATTTGTGTATAGAGCAATTCCAGCGTTATGGACGTGACACTTGAACTCAAAATGGCAACAAATGACCCAGTGCATGTTTTATTGTCTCCCAGTATTTAAACAGGTGTTGCATATTTTAAGGCTGTACCATACTGGAGAAGTGATAGAACAAGAACAATTCCCATAGTACATCTAGGGCATGCCAGAAAATGCCAATAAAAGATGCGTTATGGATGTGACAGAAAAAGTAACACTTTTCTTGGGTGACTGTACATTTTTATCAAACTCTGTGAAATTGTAAACCTAATGTCGAAATGGAGATATCCATTTGATAGAGGGGTCCAAGGTGAATATTAAAAAATCTTTGTTTAAAATATTTTGTATTTCATGCAGAGTTTCGGAAGGAAAAGTCAGCGTTATGGATGTGACGAAATTCCGTTATGGATGTGACGCGTCTGAAATAGACATGGCATATGTTTAGAAAATCAGCAATTTAACCACCATAACCCTTTGAAAAACTCTCTAAATATCAGCTAAAACTATCAAAGTTCTTAACTAATATTTAGGATGGCTATTGTTTTGCTGTTTTGTGGATTTTAGCATACATTTCTGTGGCTTGTGGCAATAATATAGAATTGTACATGATCAAAGTTGATTTTAGCTTGGGTTTTACATTATAAGAAAGAAAGACTGACATATTAAGGCGAAGGGAACAATTCTTGTGACAAATTGGTTCAACTTATTCACATCTGTAAAATACAGGCTTAGGTGATATCTCTGGGAGTGGTTTTGATGTATTACATGTTGCTTTATTTTTGCATGGTGAGGTTGACATTTACATGGAATTGCCCTATAGTTACATTTAATGTCATGGAACATTTGTGAAAGAAGTCCGTTCCTGTTCTCGCTTGTGTTATAGAAGCTAGAAACAGTTGTTCCCTCACCAGTGTTTCTTTATTCTCCAACAAACAGACAACAACAAACAACACCGCTTTACTGCTACCTGTTACAGAGCTCTGCCACTGCAGACTCCTTCCATAAGTGTCACATAAACACATCTGTCCTTACAGAAAACTTCACCACATCAACGTTCTGCTGTACGAGTCCCTGCAAATGAGCGGTTACTATAGAAACGAAAACATATTCGAACGAGCACATTCATACAAATCTGCCGAGAAATGCCTGTCGTGTTTAAGCAGCTTCCCAGGATTTCATTTGATCAGAAAAGTTGATGTGTATATAGGTATTGTGTGTGTGTGTGTGATGTCTGAGAGTAAACAGATAACGAGGTATGTGAAGGTTAATCTCTTTCACTCCTCTGCTGTGAAAAACACCAGCGCTCACACTCAAATTGAAATTCACACATTCGCACAGAGGACACACACACATACACACCTGAAATGACACACTGGTCCTCTTGCCCTCTAAGTCTCAGAGAATAATGTGGTTTATTCAACACAGCAAACCGAACACTCGCCTCATCACTTGGTGCTGGCTGAGAGACGATGATACAAATCCAAACTTGTCATTCTTGATAAATTGCTGTGGTATAAGAGGAATAAAATGCTTCAAGATATATATATATATATATATATATATATATATATATATATATATATATATATATATATATATATATATATATACATACAGAGGTGGAAAGAGTACTAAAATATTATACTCAAGTACAAGTACTGTTACTCTGATGAAATTTTACTTAAGTACAAGTAAAGTTACCAGACAAAAAATCTACTCAAGTAAAAGTAAAAAGTAGATCATTTAAAATGTACTTTGAGTAAAAGTAAAACGTTACTTTTAACAATGGGTGTTTTCTGCCTCCATTGTGTTGTGCAAAAATGAAAAAGAAGAGGAAACAAGGATATATGTACATTTCAACCCAGATGTTTTATTTAAAGGAAGTGTATCAAATTGAATGCTTAGGATAATGCTGCATTAAAACTGAGACAAACAAAAAAGGTCAATACACACAGTCATGTCGTTTACATCGCCCTGACCACACACAAAGCATTGTACACGAAATATGAAAGTGAAATGTTGCACCGAAATCTCGTAGCTTGCCTGTGTGCACTGTGTGTTATTGAACAATTCAATTCAAACATTATTTGTTTTGCCTAGTATTCCTTTCTGGCCTGTTGGATGTAGAATGGTAGGAGGACTGAACACGTCAGGTTGGCGAGCTAACTTGCTTGCATGATTAGCCAACCGAATAACAGACTAGTTACCGTTATGTTACAGTACCAACAGGTTGCTACTTCAACATTAGCAATGCCATCCACTATTTTTGGAATATAACCAGCCTATTGTCGGTTTTACTATGGAAAGGAAACATTATGATCAGGGGCGCAGATACATTTTTTGAACTGGGGGGGACAAAAAACTGGGGCGGACAAAAAACTGGGGGGGACAAAGCTGCCAGCAAACCAACCCCAACATGCCTGTCAAACTTGTTGTGGGTAACCATAGCAACCAAGCTCGAGCTCGCAACCTGTGCAGTCTGCGCAGCTCAACCAACCGAATATCAGTCTTTGTTTTGTTTTATGTGAGTTGTTGCAACTATGTATACACTGCTGTGCACCTCAATAAACCGAATGGTAATTAGTCTTTTGATTTTTCCGTGAGGTTTGCCCTATGCAAAGAAAGACAGCATAGACGTTTTTTCCTCCCTATAAGTGGGGGGGGGGGATCGAACGAGGTGAATTTAAATCTGGGTGCGACGAATCCCACCCGTCCCACCCTCTATCTGCGCCCGTGATTATGATGCCAATGACAATACTTACCTCAACATGCTTGCGCAGATTAGACGTCAAATTTTTGTATGCCGCAATGGTTGTCTTCTTGGGCACACATAATCTGCATTGCATAATGAAACTGTCACCCCTTTTCTCTACGAAGCTGAAGTGATCACGTATGTAGGGCCAGGGGTGCACTTCATTACTGGAATAAATTGCGTTTTCTGCAGGGTCGTCCACCACAGGTTCCTCGGTCTCCTCCATGTCCGCAGGGGTGCTTTATCAACACCCGTGGCCCAGGGGCTAGGACCCTCATAGGCTACCTGTCAACCCTACCCTTACCGTTGGCCAGGAAAACACTCTTATTTTATTTGCAATACGTGTCAAGCATTTACAGTGTAAGCGTGTAATTAGCCTAGAAGCCTACGATAGGTTACGTTTGGCTCAGTGTAGCTGCGCAAGGCCCACGCTCACATCACTCAACACATCCGACCACAGAGGGAGAGAAGAACATGCGCATTATCATTACAGAGCCGGTTCTGATTATTACCACGGACAGGACAGTGATACTGCGTAACTTTCACGCAGGGGCATGGCCAGAGATAACCACACAAGCGCGCGTGTGCTAATGTAGACCTATGTGTTGTAAACATAAAACACACACACCTACAGACAAGTCCTTTTAAAAAATAAAATACATAAAAATAGCTCGGCGGCATGAAAACAAACATTCACTGCAAGTCAAGGTACTTGGCTCGGTGGCCACATGAAACGTAAACATCATGGACAGCGGCCAAACTCATAACTCTACAGACCGAAATACACGAAACCAAGTCCTACTAGGGTCTATTTTACCGATCTATGTTCAAGCATCATGCAAGTCTTCGTTCTCCTTGAATAAGACCGTGCATTCAACTGCCTTTTTGACATGACTGCATCGAAATACTACTTGCAACAATATTTCATGCACTCCATCAAGAAAAAAGTTAAACATGATGAACACGGGCATACTGTTTTGAGCATACGATTTTTTAAAAAGAAACTAGCTACATCAAAGTCCTTCAATAAACCCATCCTTTAGCGCAAATGAGCTTAACCTAGTTCAAAGCATGATGCTAGCAGTAGCTGCATAAGGCAAAATCATGTGGGCCTTTCGTCAACAACAAGCCATGGCGGGCAAACATTAATAATCAAGTGTCCTTACCTTAAAACGTTGTCTTGACCACAGAACTTCTCAAGTATTTCACTTAAATCCACACGGGTTAACAACACACCCAACACAGCTAGCGAGAAATGTGGATCTGCGCTAGCTTTGTATTGCTGTTCCCCTCAGTATGCTTACTCTGTCTGCTGCCCAAACTGTGACAATTATAGGCTACAATCTTTTCATCAATTTCTTCAGTAGATGCCATTTTAGACATTTTATTATCCCCATCGAAATATGCTATTATACTAACAGGATTATAACTCAAATCACACGACACGTATTCAAATCACAACTGATTTATTTTACTGTTGGACAGATCATAGCATATCTAGCCTAGCTGCACATAGCCTAGCTGCTGGTAGGCTGATAACTGATAAGTAGCTGATATTCTGAACAGATTGGTGATCCTTACCTTAAAAAGTCTGTGACTTTAGGCAACGATTCTATCATTACCTGCATTTCTCTCTTTTTTTCCTTTTATGCGCCCCGCTAACATGTGAACGCTTCATCTTTCAAAGCCTCTAAATTTGTGTCTCAGTAGTCTGCAGTCTTTGGCGCGCTTTCGTGCATGACGTTACATTTTGTTCCAATTTATTCTGGTCCAGTTGTGGGTGTTCGTTTCATGAACCACATCCACCATGTCTCTTACAGCAGGCTACTGTGCGCTCATTTATTTCTGACCTTATTTCTATCCGTACATTAATGTAGGCCCACGATTCCGACAGTTTATTATTTTATTAATATTACAAGGCCCCTGATTGGCTGTGGCCCAAGGGCTTGAGCCCCCCCCCCCCCCCCCTTAAAGCGCCGGTGCATGTCCTCCATCGTCTGTGTGAGACTCGCGCGCGCGACAACTGTCCTTCCCGTGATTCATTTCCAGAACGCATTTCCCCTTCTCCGTTTTAGCCTTTTTTTAAATTTTTTATTTATTTATTTTTTTACTCAGTAACGGTTGTGATGTAAAATGTACCGAAGTACACTACTTAAAAGAAAACATACTTAAGTAAAAGTAAAAGTACACTCTTTAAAAATTACTTGAAAAAGTATAAGTACACAAAAAAGCTACTCAAGTACAGTAACGTGAGGAATGTAATTCGTTACTTTCCACCTCTGTATTTTAGTACTCTTTCCACCTCTGATATATATATATATATATATATATATATATATATATATATATATCAATGTGTGTGTGTGTATATATATATATATATATATATATACAGTATGTCTGTGTGTATATGTGTGTGTGTGTGTGTGTGTGTATCCTCACCCTGAAACACAGTGAGCTTCATTTCAATTAGCTCATCGATCTCTGACCTTTCTCTCTCCGCAACACACAGCTCTCAGTGTAATCTGATCAATTCAGCTCTCTCTCTTTCTCCCTCTCTCTGTTAGAAAATGAGTTGAAGAGGTTTGGTAAGTTAGCTAGCGGGTTTTGGTCAGTCATTCTGGGCTGTAAAGACCTGAAGCTGAGACACCTCCAGTCTCTGAGGAGAGAGCCCTTTATGTTCCTGGACTTTCCCACTCAGATACTGGAGGTTTCATTTAGAGTGAAGTATGGTGATGGTTCCTACATGGTGTATGCAAGTATGGGACACATGAAGTGTTTTGAGTACAGAGATGTTGGTCATAAATGGTTTGCATGTCCGCACAAACAGTGGGAGGTTAACGCCATTGCTAGTGAAGTGCCCCGCAATGAAGATGTTGGATGGGAGCAGATGGTGGAGCCTGATGTTGCGGTTGGTGGGGTGGATACCTCTGTGGGTACTGGTGGGCCAGCTGTTGCCACTGTGAGGGTGAATGCCTCCGTAGGTACTGGTGGGCAAGCTGTTGCTGCTGTGAAGATGGATGCCTCTGTGGGTATTGGTGGGCAAGCTGTTGCCACTGTGAGAGTGGATGCCTCCATGGGTGCCGGTGGGCAAGCTTTTGCCACTGTGAGGGTGGATGCCTCTGTGGGTACTGGTGGGCAAGCTGTTGCCACTGTGGATACCTCTGTGGGTACCAGTGGGCCATCTGTTGCCGCTGTGAGGGTGGATACCTCCGTGGGTGCTGGTGGGCAAGCTGTTGCTGCTGTGAGGGTGGATACCTCCATGGGTACCAGTGGGCCATCTGTTGCCACTGTGAGGGTGGATACCTCCATGGGTACTGGTGGGTAAGCTGTTGCCGCTGTGAGGGTGGATACCTCCATGGGTACCAGTTGGCCATCTGTTGCCACTGTGAGGGTGGATACCTCTGTGGGTACCGGTGGGCAAGCTGTTGCTGCTGTGAGGGTGGATGCCTCCATGGGTATCAGTGGGCAAGCTGTTGCTGCTGTGAGGGTGGATACCTCTGTAGGTACCAGTGGGCCAGCTCTTGCTTCTGTGAGGATGGATGCCGCTGTGGGTACCAGTGGGCCAGCTGTTGCTGCTGGGGGGCGGATGCCTCCTTGGGTACCATTGAGCCTGCTGGTCATGAATGGGTGGCTGTGCTTGCTGGTGTGGCAGTTTGTGTTGGTGACATAGAGGAGGGTGATGTTTTAAATAGTCTGTGTGGAGAAGAGGTGGAGAACATGGAGTATGAGCCAGAGTCAGAGTGTGGTTCTGTTTGTGACACCTCACAGCAGAATGATTTGTGTTCATTGGAAGAAATCAGTGACTTTTTAAAAATGAATGTTTTGGAAAAACTGTAAAAATCAAGCATTATGGATACATTTATTAGATTAGTTGTGACTCTGCAAAAATGTGTTGGGGTTGACTTACTTGTTGAAAAGAAACATTTTCATCTTAAGAACCATGCCATGGCTTTAAGGAAGTTAGCAAAGCTGAGAACTGGCAAAACGATGAAATGATCAAAATGATTCCATGATCATGCATCACCAGGTGTGTTTCCTCTCCTTACTGTCTCCTCCTGTTTCTATCTCTCTCTCTTTCTATATTTCAACTCCTCTGTGCATACACTCAGGGTAGCCTCTTTAAATATTAATGGTGACAGGGATGGACAGAAGAGAGCTTTAGTTGCTGAAGTAACTCAACAGAAAAAAAAAATAGGCATAGTTTTTCTGCAGGAAACCCACAGTGACAGGAAAAATAAGATTGACTGGGGACTGTGGGGGAGGGTTTATATACACTTCGGTATGGTACTAACTTCTGGGGGGGGGCTGTTTTATTTAAAAAGTAGTAATGCAAAACAATTTGTCACATTCAGAATTTGTTGAAGGCAGGTTGCTGGTTGTTAAGGTGGAAGTAGAGGGGAACATTTTCTGTTTAGTTAATATTTATGCACCAAATGAAGGATCAAAAAGAATTGCTTTCTTTAGTCTACTGAGAGATGAATTAGGAAAGTTCAGTGATGATTACCTCATCTTCGGAAGGGACTAGAACTGTACTACAGATTTCACTCTGGAGAGAACTAGCAAGGAACCACATTTTCAGTCATCTACTGTTTTAGGCAGGATAATTTCACACTTGGACTTGGTGGATGCTTGGAGACTCAAACCCCCAACAGATAGACAAAACAAATGGGTTAAAATAAATGATAACAGGGTAAGTGCAGCCTAGTTAGATCACTTCTACATCTCACAGTCACTTAGGTCCAGGTTAGTTAGCAGATCCATCATTCCTGTTGGTTTCAGAGATCACCATCTCATCAGCATAGGGTTAATTACCTCCACTGGACAAAAAAAAAAAATCATATTGGCATTTTAACAATAGGCTGCTTCAAGACAACATCTTTTGCAGCAGTTTTGAACAGTTTTGGGTCAGGTGGAGATCTGATAAAGCCAACTTTGTGTCTCTGAAGCAGTGGTGGGAGGTTGGGAAGTCACAGATATGCATTTTTTTGCCAACAATACACCTCTTTCTCTAAAACACAGCTCAAAGTTTCAGTTCAGTATTAGAGAAAAGTATCATTGAGTGTGTTCTACATATAAAACCAGATTCTGTTGCCAATAATTTGCTGAATGGTAAAAAGATGGAGCTAAGAACTCTTTTGGAGAAGAGAGTGAAGTGAGCTCTTGTTTCAGAACATTAAGGACTTGGGTGCTTCGAGTTCCTTTTTCTTTAACCTGTAGAGGAATATTGGGAGGAGGAACATGATGACGTGTCTGAAGCTCCCCGATGGGACCGTGACAACAGATCTGAAAGAGGTGAGGAACTGTGCTGTGGATTTTTATACCAACTTGTTTTCAGCAGACTGTTGTCGTCTGGAGGGTGCTTCAGAGCTGCTCAAGGGGCTTCTACAACTTAGTCCACATGATAAAGCTGATCTGTATCGAGGGCTCAGTTTGGAGGAGCTAACTACAGCTGCCAGTCAGATGGCTTCAGGATGATTACCAGGATTTGATGGTCTCACTGCTGATTTCTACAAGCAGTTCTGAGGAATTATCAGAGAACACTTACATGAAGTGTTCCTTGAATGCTTTGATGGGGGTTGCTGCCTCCATCCTGTAAGAAGGCAGTTCTGTCTATTCTACCAAAAAAGGGGGATTTGGCACTTTTAAAGAACTGGATACCAGTGGCTCTTTTATGTACTGATTATAAAATACTTTCTAGAGCACTGGCTTATAGACTGAAGGACTAGTTGGACTTAATGGTGCATATGGCTCAAACTTATATACCAGGGAGAACGATAATGGACAGTCCTCATTTGGGATTTACTTGATATTTGTAAGGTTTATGATTTAAACATTGGTGTAATTTCTTTGGACCAGGAAAAAAGCTTTTGAGAAGGTAGATCATATTTATTTATTTTCTACACTGCAAGCCTTTAGGCTTAGTGATTCTTTTGTGTAATGGGTGGGTTTATTGTATGGAGGGGCTGAGTGTTTAGTTAAAGTGGGAGGTGGATTGAGTTGGCCCTTTCCTGTCAGAAGAGGGATTAGACAAGGCTGTCCCATCTCAGGGCTACTATACAGTCTGGCCACTGAGCTCTTACTGTGTAGGCTGAGGAATTGCCTTAATGGTTTCTTACTGCCTGGGTCATGTCATAGTGCTTCTTTTAGAGTCTCTGCATATGCTGATGACATAAATGTTTTTATAAGAGATCAGAGAGACATAGAAGGTTTGAGTAATAGTCTGGGGCTATATGAGAGAGCACCCTCAGTCAAAGTAAACTGGAGTAAGAGTGAGGCTTTGCAGATGGGCCAGTGGGAAGAGGAAGCATTGCCTGCACTGCCTGGAGGTCTACAGTGAGGAAGTAGGGGCTTAAAGGCCTTGTGGTGTCTGGGCACATAAAGTTATCAACAAGAGAACTGAGAGGGTGTGAGGGAGGAGGTGTGTGTGTGTGTGTGTGTGTGTGTGTGTGTGTGTGTGTGTGTGTGTGTGTGTGTGTGTGTGTGTGTGTGTGAAGTTGTCTAAATGGAAATGGTTGCTACCCCAGCTGTCGTATAGGGGTTGAGTTCTGGTTGTCAGTAACTTGGTTGACTTGATGCTGTGGTACAGACTGATTGTTCTCTCTCTGCCTAGAGGTTAAATTGAATATATTCAACAAACGATTGTGTAATTTTTCTGGTCAGAACAGCATTGGATTTGTGCTTCAGCTTTGCACTTGCCAGTGGAGGAGGGAAGACAAAGCCTTATAGACATTCCTGCTCAGGTGATGGCTTTCAGGCTGCAGACTGCCCAGAGACTGTTGTACCAGGTTGGTGTGAGGTAGCTGGAAACAGCCAGGGCTCTCCTCCAGAAAGATGGGCAACTGGGCTACAGTAAGCAGCTGTTCCTGCTGAGTCAGGAGGAAGTTGACCTGACTGGGCTTACCCCCTTCTACTCTTCTGTTTTAGTGTTGGAGAATTCTAAAGGTCACCAGAGATCTTGCTTCTCCAGCAGGCCTCTGGCTCTTGGAGGAGCCTTTGTTCTTGAACAGTTTCATGAGAGTGGAGATTCTGTCATCAGCCAGTCTGAGATTAGATTAGATTAGATTAGATTAGATTAGATTAGGTTAGATTAGATTAGATTAGATTAGATTAGATTAGATTAGATTAACTTTATTCATCCCACATCGGGGAAATTCACATGTTACAGTAGCAAGAAAATGTCAAACAGATAACAAATAAAAACTGAAATAAAAATTAGACAAAAATGAAGGATTAAATACAAGGCTATTTGCATTATCTACCATGAAAAAGTATAGAAAAAATTGCCTTATTGAGAGGCTCGGAATAATTGCACACTACAGGTAGACTCTGTATATATACACACATACAGTGGTGCTTGAAAGTTTGTGAACCCTTTAGAATTTTCTATATTTCTGCATAAATATGACCAAAAACATCATCAGATTTTCATGCAAGTCCTAAAAGTAGACAAAGAGAACCCAGTGAAACAAATGAGGCAAAAATATTATACTTGGTCATTTATTTATTGAGGAAAATGATCCAATATTACATATCTGTGAGTGGCAAAAGTATGTGAACCTCTAGGATTAGCAGTTAATTTGAAGGTGAAATTAGAGTCAGATGTTTTCAATCAATGGGATGACAATCAGGTGTGAGTGGGCACCCTGTTTTATTTAAAGAACAGGGATCGATCAAAGTCTGATCTTCACAACACATGTTTGTGGAAGTGTATCTTGGCACGAACAAAGGAGATTTCTGAGGACCTCAGAAAAAGCGTCGTTGAGGCTCATCAGGTTGGTAAAGATTACAAAACCATCTCTAAAGAGTTTGGACTCCATCAATCCACAGTCAGACAGATTGTGTACAAATGGAGGAAATTCAAGACCATTGTTACCCTCCCCAGGAGTGGTCGACCAACAAAGATCACTCCAAGAGCAAGGCGTGTAATAGTCAACGAGGTCACAAAGGACCCCAGGGTAACTTCTAAGCAACTGAAGGCCTCTCTCACATTGGCTAATGTTAATGTTCATGAGTCCACCATCAGGAGAACACTGAACAACAATGGTGTGCATGGCAGGGTTGCAAGGAGAAAGCCACTGCTCTCCAAAAAGAACATTGCTGCTCATGTGCAGTTTGCTAAAGATCACGTGGACAAGCCAGAAGGCTATTGGAAAAATGTTTTGTGGACAGATGAGACCAAAATAGAACTTTTTGGTTTCAATGAGAAGCGTGATGTTTGGAGAAAGGAAAACACTGCATTCCAGCATAAGAACCTTATCCCATCTGTGAAACATGGTGGTGGTAATATCATGGTTTGGGCCTGTTTTGCTGCATCTGGGCCAGGACGGCTTGCCATCATTGATGGAACAATGAATTCTGAATTATACCAGAGAATTCTAAAGGAAAATGTCAGGACATCTGTCCATGAACTGAATCTCAAGAGAAGGTGGGTCATGCAGCAAGACAATGACCCTAAGCACACAAGTCGTTCTACCAAAGAATGGTTAAAGAAGAATAAAGTTAATTTTTTGGAATGGCCAAGTCAAAGTCCTGACCTTAATCCAATCAAAATGTTGTGGAAGGACCTGAAGCGAGCAGTTCATGTGAGGAAACCCACCAACATCCCAGAGTTGAAGCTGTTCTGTATGGAGGAATGGGCTAAATTTCCTCCAAGCTGGTGTGCAGGACTGATCAACAGTTACCGCAAACGTTTTGTTGCAGTTATTGCTGCACAAGGGGGTCACACCAGATATTGAAAGCAAAGGTTCACATACTTTTGCCACTCACAGATATGTAATATTGGATCATTTTCCTCAATAAATAAATGACCAAGTATAATATTTTTGTCTCATTTGTTTAACTGGGTTCTCTTAATCTACTTTTAGGACATGTGTGAAAATCTGATGATGTTTTAGGTCATATTATGCAGAAATATAGAAAATTCTAAAGGGTTCACAAACTTTCAAGCACCACTGTATATACATAAATAATATTTATATATATCTCATCTCATTATCTCTAGTCGCTTTATCCTGTTCTACAGGGTCGCAGGCAAGCTGGAGCCTATCGCAGCTGACTACGGGTGAAAGGCGGGGTACACCCTGGACAAGTCGCCAGGTCATCACAGGGCTGACACATAAACACAGACAACCATTCACACTCACATTCACACCTACGGTCAATTTAGAGTCACCAGTTAACCTAACCTGCATGTCTTTGGACTGTGGGGGAAACCGGAGCACCCGGAGGAAACCCATGCGAACACGGGGAGAACATGCAAACTCTGCACAGAAAGGCCCTCGTCAGCCACGGGGCTCGAACCCGGACCTTCTTGCTGTGAGGCGACAGCGCTAACCGCTACACCACCGTGCCGCCCCATATATATATATATATATATATATATATATATATATATATATATACATACACACAGTATAAGTATGCATAAAATAGTTTAAGGCCTATATTATTGCACATAATAATTGCATCGATGAGAGATGGCAGAGGTAGTAGTAGTGAAGTAGTGCAAAATATAATGACAAACAGTTGTTGTTGCTACGTTACAAGTTGTGGTGTTATACAGTCTGACAGCAGCAGGTATGAATGACCTGCGGTATCTCTCCTTCTTACACCGTGGCTGTAGCAGTCTACTACTAAAAGAGCTGCTTAAAGCCCCCACAGCCTCATGTAGGGGGTGAGAGGGGTTATCCATGATTGAGATCAGCTTGGCTAATGTCCTCCTCTCACCCACCACCTCAATGGAGTCCAGAGGACAGTCCAAGACTGAGCCAGCCCTTCTGACCAGTTTATTAAGTTTCTTCCTGTCCCTCTCTGAACTTCCACAGCCCCAGCAGACCACAGCATAGAAAATTGCTGATGCTACCACAGAGTCATAAAAAGTCCTAAGCAGTATCCTGCACATACCAAAAGACCTCAGTCTTCTCAAGAGGTGGAGATGACTTTGGCCCTTCTTGTACAGGACACCTGTGTTGTTAGTCCAGTCCAGTTTGTTGTTGAGGTGAACACCCAGGTATTTGTACTCCTCCACAATCTTAATGTCCAAATCCCAGATGTTCACTGGTGCAATTTGAGGAACCATCCTTCTGAAATCGATCACCACCTCCTTTGTCTTGATGGCTTTGATGGTTCAGTTTGCGCCAGGCGACAAAGTTGGTGATGACCTCTCTGTACTCCAGATCGTCCCCCCCCCCCCCCCCCGACACATGTCCAACGATGACTGTATCATCTGAGAACTTCTGGAGGTGGCAGCTGTCCGTGTTGTAGCTGAAGTCAGATGTGTAAAGTGTAAAGAGGAAAGGAGAGAGCACTGTACCCTGTGGAGCCCCTGTGCTGCAGACTACCACATCAGACACACAGCCACGGAGCCTCATGTACTGCGGTCTGTTAATGAGGTAGTCGATGATCCATGCAGCCAGGTGGCAGTTGACACCAGCTCCCTCCAGCTTCCCCTTAAGCAGTGATGGCTGGATTGTGTTGAAAGCACTGGAGAAGTCAAAGAACATGATTCTCACAGTGCTCACAGTGCCCTCCAGGTGCAAAAGTGACCGGGGTAGTAGGTAAATGACAGCTTCATCCACACCAATACCCGGTCGATATGTGAACTGCAGGGGTTCCATCTCACTGTTCACAGGTGTCAGAGGTGGGAGAGAACAATCCCATGAATGATCTTCATTAGGTGAGACGTTAAAGCTACTGGCCGAAAGTGGTTGAGCTCCCTGGGGTGCGCAGTCTTGGGAACTGGAATCACACATGATGTTTTCCACAGAAGTGGAACTTTCTCCAGACTGAGGCTCAAGTTTAAAATGTACAGAAGAATCCCACAGAGCTGATCTGCACAGTCCTTAAGCAGTCTGGAGTTGATACCATCAGGGCCAGCAGCTTTCCTTGTCTTGATCCTCCTCAGCTCCTTCAACACCTGATCAGCTGTTATGGAGAGGCAAGGGGTGTAGCCGAGGTGTGAGTCCTGTAGAGTGAGGTCGGGGGTGGAGTGTGTGGATTGGTCTGGCAGGGATCGGAGGGGGGTGATGTGGTGTGAGGAGGGAGCTGTTGGTGTCAGAGGTATTATGAGGGGAGGGGAGGGGGGTAGTGGTGGAGTGATATCACAGACCGGTCAGGACTATGGTGAGTGGGGGAGGGTGGGGTGGCACAGTCAAATCTGTTGAAAAAGAGATTCAACTCATTTGCCCAGTCTTGGCCCCCAGATACAGGGCCCCTCCCACTGTCCTTTGTGTGGCCAGAGATGGTTTTCAGGCCTCTCCATACCTCTCCAGTGTTGCTCCCCTTGAGGCGCTCCTCCAGCTTCCTCCTGTAGCTGTCCTTGCCTCTCCTTATCCCCCTCTTCAGCTCCCTCTGCACTCTCCTCATCTCCTCCTTCTTGCCAGATTTAAAAACCCTCTTCTTCTCGTTTAATAGGGCTTTTAGTTCAGAGGTCACCCAGAGTTTATTGTTGGGAAAACACCGTACCTTCCTGACTGGCACAGTGTTTTCAACACAGAAATTAATGTAATCCATGATGCAGGTTGTCAGGCTATCAATGTCATCCCCGTGAGGTTCACACAACACATCCCAGTCTGTGGTGTCAAAGCAGTCCCTCAGTGCCATACTGGTCTCCTCAGACCAGCTCCTTACATACCTCTTGGTGAGTGGTTGTTTATTCACCATAGGTATGTATGTAGGGGACAAGTGAACCAGATTGTGGTCAGAATGGCCCAACGGGGGGAGGGGTGATGAACTATATGCATCCTTGGTGTTCACATACATTAAATCCAAAGTTCTCTTGTCTCTGGTGTGGCATTTCACATACTGAGTGAAGGTTGGGAGAGTGGAGGACAGGGAAGCATGATTGAAGTCACTGGAGATTAGTAGCAGGGACTGGGGGTGCGATGTCTGAAGCTTTGACACTGTAGTGTGTAAGAGCTCACAGGCTGCAGCAGCATCAGCCGCTGGGGGGGATGTACACAGTTATCGTGATAACGTGCGAGAATTCCCTCGGGAGGTAATATGGCCAAATGCTAACTGCTAGCAGTTCAATGTTTTTACTGCAATACTGCTCCTTTACCCTGATGTGCCCTGGGTTACACCATCTGTCATTCACAAACATTGCTATACCCCCTCCTTTCCACTTACCGCTCTCCTTGGCTTTCCTGTCCGCTCTCATGAGTTGAAATCCGTCCAGAGTGACGTGTGAGTCCGGTGAGAGTTCATTCAGCCAAGTCTCTGTGAAGCACATAAGGCTACACTCCCGGTACTCCCTCTGCAGCGTGGTTAGCGCCATTAGTTCATCCATCTTATTAGGGAGAGATCTTACGTTTCCCATGATGACAGGCGGTATACATGGTTTATACCCTTTTTTCTTCTCCCGGCACTTCATTCCAGCTCTGCATCCCCTTCTCCTTCCCCTTAATTCTGCGGGGATCATTGATCTTTCCATGGGGAGTACCTTGGTGTTGTGCAGTGCTAACAGCTGCTCCCGAGTGTAAACAATGGAGCCGTGGCTAAAAGGGTCAGCTGATGCCGATTTAAATAGCCCCAGAAAGAAAAAGAGAAAAATACAAATGCACAGTCTCACGAGTAGTACATCCCGAGGTGCACACTTCCGACTGAGACTAGTGCAGAAAGAAACATGTAAAAAGTACAAAAACATACCAAAGCACATAAACACGCTCGGAGCTACTGCAACTAGCTGCCACTCTTGCGGCGCCATCTTGAAACTGATCTTCTCTCAGAGAGGCTGGATGTGTGAAGCTTGACCACCTGTTGATGCCCGTGTAGGTCCTGGAGCAGACCATAAACATCAGAATGAGGCTGTTGTCCAAAGTGGTGGAGGAGGTGTTAAGATCTTTACCAGAAGGTCTGAAAGTTTTTATCATGGAGAATGCTTCTCTTTCTGAATATTGGGATGAAGCTGCTGAATACGCCTTACCTCTTCTGGATTTTGGTGCTAATGTGGGTGAATGACAAGAGGAAGATCTTCTCTCCTTCACAATGCCATAGCTAAGAAAGTTTGAAGGCTTGAGGAAAAAAGCACTGTATTTCACACATGTGAAGGTATGGAACTTTCAGTCACTTCGGGACATAAAAGCATCAAAGTGGGCTGAGGTTTTTTGGTCCAGGTTCATCTCCGAAAGGCTGTTGGTGGTCCCTGTACAAGCGACCCATTGAAAAATGGCAGAGATGGGACCAAGTCACACATGTGCAAGTCTCAAGTAAGTCTCAAGTCTTAACCTTCAAGTCTCAAGTAAGTCCCAAGTCTTTTTTGTCTTGGGCAAGTCAAGTCAAGTCCTTTCCACAGGAACTTTGCTCACAACGTTTCGGTCGTGGCTAACGCACTGTCCTCCTTACCACAAGTGCAACGTTTCAGGAACAATACGGAAAGGACAGTGCGCGGGATTCATCTTTCCTTGAACAATTACCCAGAGACTTTTTAAATGACCTCACTGGGAAATATCCAATGCACCTGTTCAGTTACAGAGTTGTGCTCTCTAAATTGTAGTCATTCAAACCATTGTTTTGGCGGCCTGGTAGCCTGATATACTAAATGTAAATTCATGGTTTGGATGACTGCACAATTTATTTTCGTAACACTGTGTTACAGCGGGAACCAAGACTCCCGCGCACAGTCAGCCTATTTTGCAGAGTTTAGTATTGCTGCTAGCCTGTATTCAAACAGCAAGTGGCATGCTGGTGAATCCAAATCGTGGCGCTTTTTTCAATAGTGCATGATAGGCAGTGGGACGGAGTTTTCTTTTCTTTTTTGATCGGGGAGTGTGACGAAAAAAATGTGCAGGTTGCTGCACTGCTATTTCAAACGGCTATGATAAACTCCCCTGCCTCTATGCCCTATGGACAGTCTGGCTAATGTACACGAACACACTTACACGAATTTGTACTGCTCATGAACGTGTACATGTTCACAAGCTGACCATTAGCTTCACCCTGAAACAGAACAACAGGGTAGGAAGCTGCTTATGTTATTCAGCATCACGACTGCAAAGTGCACAATCAACTTACTACTACTGATATACAATATCATTAAACTTGACGTAACTACATTGCTTACCAGCATTCACATAATTATTTCACAATAATAAGCTGAATCCCTAGCTACATCTGCAACGGCTAAAATCCTCCTACCACTCACTCTCGTGGCTAACATTGGCTAGCGAGGAGTTTAGCTGCTATCACCAAATAACAACACATTAATAAACTTACTGGGCAGAATGGATCTTCAAATGCCGGACGAAATTGGAGGTCGTGGTCTGGCTGTCAGAAATCGTCACGTTGCAAATCTTGCACTGCGCCGTTCGTCGTTTACCTTCTAGGCAGTAGCCCTTGAAGCCGAAAGTGATGACTCTTGGGATGGCTGACATGATGATATGATGTGAAATCTGTGAACACATCGTGGCATGGGGCGTGCCGGTATATAGCCCACGCAGAGAGCGTGCCTGATGGACAGGGCGGTGACAACGCAACGGCAGTGCAATCAAAATTACTGAAGTATGTGCATATTACATTTTATTTTCACAATAAAAACACGATGGAAATAACACTCAAGTCACTCAAGTCATCGTGTGTCAAGTCAAGTCAAGTCCCGAGTCTTAAACTTCCAAGTCCGAATCAAGTCTCAAGTATTTTCATGTTTTGTCAAGTCAAGTCACAAGTCATGAAAACAGTGACTCGAGTCGACTTGAGTCCAAGTCCCCAAGTCTCAAGTCCCCACCTCTGAAAAATGGGCAGCGGACCTCCAGTGGAGGACCGTGCATGGGGCAATAGCCACAAACACACACATAGCACACCTGGATTCTGATCATGGGGAGGATTTTTTTTTTTTTCTGTTCACACCCAGAGATCCTAACACATTTATTTGTTCAGTGCTCACGATTGGTGGTACCTTTTGATTTATTGAGGGTATTGGTTCAGGGTTTGGGGGGCAGTTTTCTTCTCAGTTGTTTATTTTTGGTCCAAAGTAGTCAGCAAAAAAAGGAAAATCTACTCACTGATTATTATTTTTTTTTTGATAGTCACTGCTAAACTATCTATTTGGTTGAGTCATAAGAATGGGTGTCAGGGTGTGGGCTGTGTGGATGCTGAGCAGGTTTTCAGAGGGCTGCTTAAAGCACAGATCAGAGTGGAACATGCATTTTATACTTGAAGGATGACCTTATGACCTTCAGTGACCTGTGGGATGTGGGAGATGTACTTTGTACTCTTGGAATTGAGGGAGAGTTGCTCTCTCTCTCTCTCTCTCTCTCTCGCTCTCTCTCTCTCTTCCATATGACTTGGAGTTAGTGAGTCATGCTGTATTAGCAGGCGTGCATTATTTAGCAGCTGTTCATGGTGAGAAGATCTTCATCAAAGCAGACAAACGAGTGTAAAGAGCGAAGTGATTTCATGAGCTCTGTGTGTGTGTGTGTGTGTGTGTTATGGACACACTCAGTTTGCTTGCTTTGATCAGTGTGTTGTTTTGAAATCATGGCATCATGCTGATATCAGGCAGCTGTTAGCGCCTGTGTGGAAGTTTAATGAAGATGAGATCCATCAGAAAACACACTGTGCTGTAGGCATATTTGTAGGTGGAGACTTCCTTTTTTATCACACGTTCAAGAGTCATGTGACCAGGAAAGAGCAGACTGTCTCGATTGGTGATGTAATATTCATGACCAAATGTCCTGCTAGTGATCGCTCTCTGAAGAATTAGCGTCCTCTCTTGGTGTTAGCGTTCTCCCTTGGCATTAGCGTCCACCCTTGGCGTTAGTATCCACCCTTGCTGTTAGCATCCTCCCTCGGTGTTAGCCTTCTCCCTCAGTGTTAGCATCCTCCTGCGGTATTAGTGTGCTCCCTCGGCATTAGCGTCCTCCCGTGGCATTAGTGTGCTCCCTCAGTGTTAGCCTCCTGTCTCGCCGTTGGCCTCCTCCCTCAGTGCCACCTCTTTATCAGCCTGGTTAATGTTTGTGTAAATTATGTTGCTGATGTCTGTGTGGTCCATTGTAGCATGGTGACCTTTCCTGTTTTGTAAAGGAAGGATCTCCCGTGTGTACAGCTGCATGCACATTTCCGACACAGGACTTGATCCATGTCCCGTTCCATTCTTTACTTCATTTCTCCACCAAAATGGCTGACCCTCAGCTGCAGACTGCTGTACCTCTTCCTGTCATTATTGTGATCTTTATCCTGATTTCGACTCATGGTGATTCATTCCATCAAGACTCCACTGACTCACAGCTCTGATGCACTTGTCGTCTGAGCTCCAAATGATGAATTTCATCATCAAGCCTGTCATCACTGTAACAAACAGAATGAATGGATGGAAAGTACAATTAATAAATAAAATAATGTAATAGTTGGGAAATCTGTGTGGTATAAGAGGAAATAAAACACTAAGAGAAAGAGAGAGAGAGAGAGAGAGAGAGAGAGATGACGACATCATCTCTACACTTTTCCATCAGTATGAATCTGTCAGTAGACATGGCTCTCTCTTTTCTCTCACTTGCAGATCATGATGTTATGCTTGCCAGCACTTTAGGCTACTTCCTGTCAGTGCGTCAAAGCTCTCTGTGGACGATGGAACATTTCACTGCTACATATGTACGGAAATTCTGCGTGCTTGCCAACCCCCGGAGAATGACAAGCGGTAGATCAGATTGTGTGATGCAGTCGCGCCTGTCTAGGGGCATCCAGGGGCATGAATCCCCCCCCCCCCCAGAAAAAAAAAATGGTGTAAAACAGTACACTTTCCTGCATTCAGAGTGCCATATTTGAATATAATTGCCCAAGAAATTGGACCAACGTATACACTTTGCATGCGTCTCTCTTTGCATCGATGCTTTGATGTTGGATGATCTGATGACCAAGTCGCCTTGAACTTGTTGTCATAGCAAATCTTTTTTTTTTCCGTCAGAGTTTTCATTGTTTGTGATCACCAGAGTGTGTTTGTTTTTTACACATACTGGCACGATTTGTTGTAGTATGTGACTTCATTGCCGATTGACTAGAACCATAACAAGAACCAATAGAATGGTGCAAAAGAGTGATACAGTTTAGATTCAACATCATTATCGTGCCATTTCTATTCAGTAAATGCAACCCCGATTCCCAAAAAGTTGGGACAAAGTACAAATTGTAAATAAAAACAGAATGCAATAATTTACAAATCTCAAAAACTGATATTGTATTCACAATAGAACATAGACAACATATCAAATGTCGAAAGTGAGACAGTTTGAAATTTCATGCCAAATATTGGCTCATTTGAAATTTCATGACAGCAACACATCTCAAAAAAGTTGGGACAGGGGCAATAAGAGGCTGGAAAAGTTAAAGGTACAAAAAAGGAACAGCTGGAGGACCAAATTGCAACTCATTAGGTCAATTGGCAATAGGTCATTAATATGACTGGGTATAAAAAGAGCATCTTGGCGTGGCAGCGTCTCTCAGAAGTAAAGATGGGAAGAGGATCACCAATCCCCCTAATTCTGTGCCGACAAATAGTGGAGCAATATCAGAAAGGAGTTCGACAGTGTAAAATTGCACAGAGTTTGAACATATCATCAGCTACAGTGCATAATATCATCAAAAGATTCAGAGAATCTGGAAGAATCTCTGTGTGTAAGGGTCAAGGTCGGAAAACCATACTGGGTGCCCGTGATCTTCGGGCCCTTAAACGGCACTGCATCACATACAGGCATGCTTCTGTATTGGAAATCACAAAATGGGCTCAGGAATATTTCCAGAGAACATAATCTGTGAACACAATTCACCGTGCCATCCGCCGTTGCCAGCTAAAACTCTATAGTTCAAAGAAGAAGCCGTATCTAAACACGATCCAGAAGCGCAGATGTCTTCTCTGGGCCAAGACTCATTTAAAATGGACTGTGGCAAAGTGGAAAACTGTTCTGTGGTCAGACGAATCAAAATTTGAAGTTCTTCATGGAAATCAGGGACGCCGCGTCATTCGGACTAAAGAGGAGAAGGACGACCCAAGTTGTTATCAGCGCTCAGTTCAGAAGCCTGTATCTCTGATGGTATGGGGTTTCATTAGTGCGTGTGGCATGGGCAGCTTACACATCTGGAAAGACACCATCAATGCTGAAAGGTATATCCAGGTTCTAGAGCAACATATGCTCCCATCCAGACGACATCTCTTTCAGGGAAGACCTTGCATTTTCCAACATGACAATGCCAAACTACATACTGCATCAATTACAGCATCATGGCTGCGTAGAAGAAGGGTCCGGGTACTGAACTGACCAGCCTGCAGTCCAGATCTTTCACCCATAGAAAACATTTGGCGCATCATAAAACGGAAGATATGACAAAAAAGACTTAAGACAGTTGAGCAACTAGAATCCTACATTAGACAAGAATGGGTTAACATTCCTATCCCTTAACTTGAGCAACGTGTCTCCTCAGTCCCCAGACGTTTACTGACTGTTGAAAAAGAGAAAAGGGGATGTCTCACAGTGGGAAACATGGCCTTGTCCCAACTTTTTTGAGATGTGTTGTTGTCATGAAATTTAAAATCACCTCATTTTTCTCTTTAAATGATACATTTTCTCAGTTTAAACATTTGATATGTCATCTATGTTCTATTCTGAATAAAATATGGAATTTTGAAACTTCCACATCATTGCATTCCGTTTTTATTTACAATTTGTACTTTGTCCCAACTTTTTTGGAATCGGGGTTGTATGACTATCTGATGCTGTATACTTGTGTCCCCTGTGCTGGAAACAGCTGAACTGAGATCAGAAGAGCAAATCCAACAGTGTTCACTGATTATTTTGTAATGCTGTAGTTTTTAGAACTAAAAGCGGTAGGTGGAATTCACCTGTCAAAATCAGTAGACTACCGCGTGTTGGCAAGTATGTTTCTGTATCCACGAGAGTGTAAGTGAAGCATGCGGAGGCACAGTCAGCTCTTCTCCTCTGATTTACATTGTGTTTTGTCTCACGGTTCAAATCTACATGTATGTGTACTTATAAAACCATATATGTCGGAGGTGCTAATATCGCTAACAAGAAAATACTCTCAGGCAGAGAGAAAAAAAAAGTTTCACTATAAAATCTAGCACATGTTGTAGACAAAATACATTATTTATATATTTACTTATTTATCAAGTTTACATAAAGCAACAGCAAGAAAAAAGCGAGGTAAAAGCATTGCTTAAAAATGAGCAGCACCTCTGCCCGTTCTTCCTCCCCAAGCAAATAATATAACTCCGCCCACTTGCTTTCTACTGGCTCACATCATTCTACATGGACAAACAGATGGAAACCTGGAAGAGCATGGAGGAGTACAACTTTTTATATGTGGCTGGGTTAAAGATCTGGGGATCAGGACACTACAAGATAAATCCTGTATCGTTGTTGCCCAGGTAAGGAGGAATTTCTGGGCTTTGTACGCATCTTTGCGATGGTTGCTAGGACGCTAGGAGTTTTAGTATCGGGTGGAAATAGAATAGAATGCCTTTATTGTCACTGCATAATGAAATTTAGTTCGTCATAGGAGAGCAAAGCCGCTGTGTACGTGCGCGCCACCACTCTCGGGCACTTCGGCCCAAGGCTGTCCCATGTTAACCTAACTGGATGTCTTTGGGGGAAACCGGAGCGCCCAGAGGAAACCTACACAGACTCCACACAGAAAGGCCCCCGTCGGTCACTGGGCTCAAACCCAGAACTTTCTTGCTGTGAGGTGACATTGCTAACCACTTACACCACCATGCCGCCCAAACAAACCACAGCTGTTCGATTCCCAATCCTCCCTGCTCTTCTTTTCCAGCAGGCATCACAGATTCATATAATTTACCCACAAACATATTTATTTATTCTGTTCACTGCGCACGCACACTCTGTGTGTGTGTGTGTGTGTGTGTGTGTGTGTGTGTGTGTGTGTGCGTGTGCGTGTGCACGGGTTAAATGCAAAGGAGGAACGTGACAATAATAAAGACCTGTTCTTCTTAATTTACCCACAAATGTATTTATTCCACTTGAAAGGTATACGTCAAACCAGCTACCAGATTTGGGACACTACGACATCCTATTTAGTATTTGGCTTCAAACTTGGAAAACAATTGCGGCCCACTAGATGGCTCAGTGGTTGAGAAACAGTGAGCTATAGTACAGGTAGTTGTCGACTTACGACTGCGTTTGGTTACGACTGACCAGTCGCAAACCGATCTGGTCTTAAGTCGGCCTATGTTAAATGAACGTAAGTATATTGTGATGTGTAATGATATTGTAATCATCTTAAAGTCTTATTTTATCAACATTTTCTTATTTCATTACCTTGGCTCATTATTTGGTTTAAGTCAAACACTGCATGCTACACTGCGTACAGTACAATTCGTTTAATATGTGCAAAACAAAAAATACGAAATACAGGTGTGAAAATAGAAAACATTTTAGTTTGAAACATACCAAAATACAAATGTAAAACATAGCAAAATACAAAATTTAGTGACCACTGGCATCACTGGTGCTTGGCTGTGGGTCGTCTACGTCATCATCAGCTGTTGCAGCGGGAGCATTTGCCCGTTTCATAAACCAGGAACTGGGGCGGAAAATGTATGACAGAGTGCGCGAGGGAGCGCGAGAGGGACTGCGCGTGTGCCTGGAGCTGGGGCGGAAACTGTATGACGGAGTGCGCGAGGGAGCGTGAGAGAGACTGCGCATGTACTTGGGGTTGGGGCAGAAACTGTTGTACGCAGCGAGAAGCGCTGTCGTACACTCAGCTAGCTCAGCTGGGAAACACTTGCCAGTCATAACCAGACGGTTGTAAAGTCGATCGGTCGTAAGTCGCATTGGTCGCAAGTCGACGACTACCTGTATATAGTATAACTTAATAACCTTTTTTTTTTTTGGACTTTCTCTGTCTTTATTAAAAAGACATTATTGCACAAATAATAAAATACATGTTAGCTTTAAGCTGTACGACTTTGTCTTTCTTCAACTTGGCAGAAATGTCTTTAAAATTAATTTTTTTTTTAACATTTGAAAAACAATGTGTTTTTTTAAACTTGACATATTTTAATATACTTTTGTAGTGAATCTATAAAATTTAGAATCAAATATGGAATTTAAGGAACATATTTTTAACATTAAAATCAGGCTTTAAATGTTTTTTTGCACATTATTTCACAGTACAATGTGTTTTACCAATATTTTACAGTAACATATTGCTGTTGACTTATCCCTGACTTTAAAATATGTTTGTAAACATATTATTTACTTTAAAATAGTTTAACATGAAAATATACTTAATATCTTGAGAAATGTCTACAAATTGAAACCAGAAGGGCATTCAGGAGAGTGTATACCTCCGCCAAGCTACATGTTATCAATGTCAAAATCAAATCACTTGAACCTCGGATAATACTAAAGCTGTCCACCAAATTTCATCCAAATCTGTTCACTATTTTTTGAATAACCTTGGGAACAGCTAAAAAAATATCCTGGATCCACATACATAGCGTCAAAATTTAATTAATTGTTACTTGGCCCATGGCTCACCTTTCCTCCAAATTTAATCCAAATCCATTCACTACTTTTTGAATTACACTGAGAACAAACAAACAGACAAATGGAGACGACATAACGTCCTCCAACAAAGTTTGGCATTGTCTGTGTTACCATAGAAACAACAAATTTTCTAGAATGATGAGATCAGCAACTCTGAATCACTGTGTCATTGTTGTGAGGTGGCAGAGCCAGTGATATTCACAGATTGAGTTTCTTTGTTTTGGAAAGACAAACAAATCTAAAATGAGAAGCTGGTCAAAATCAACAAACAGGAAGTCAACAGAAGTCATTCAATATGCTAACAGACTTAGTTAGACAAGAGATAAAGACAGAAAGTAGAAACCTATAGCACAGAGGTTACAGGCTTGGTGGAAACAGCTACAGTGGTGCTTGAAAGTTTGTGAACCCTTTAGAATTTTCTATATTTCTGCATAAATATGACCTAAAACATCATCAGATTTTCACACAAGTCCTAAAAGTAGATAAAGAGAACCCAGTTAAACAAATGAGACAAAAATATTATACTTGGTCATTTATTTCTTGAGGAAAATGATCCAGTATTACATATCTGTGAGTGGCAAAAGTATGTGAACCTCTAGGATTAGCAGTTAATTTGAAGGTGAAATTAGAGTCAGGTGTTTTCAATCAATGGGATGACAATCAGGTGTGAGTGGGCACCCTGTTTTATTTAAAGAACAGGGATCTATCAAAGTCTGATCTTCACAACACATGTTTGTGGAAGTGTATCATGGCACGAACAAAGGAGATTTCTAAGGACCGCAGAAAAAGCATTGTTGATGCTCATCAGGCTGGAAAAGGTTACAAAACCATCTCTAAAGAGTTTGGACTCCACCAATCCACAGTCAGACAGATTGTGTACAAATGGAGGAAATTCAAGACCATTGTTACCCTCCCCAGGAGTGGTCGACCAACAAAGATCACTCCAAGAGCAAGGCATGCAATAGTCGGTGAGGTCACAAAGGATCCCAGGGTAACTTCTAAGCAACTGAAGGCCTCTCTCACATTGGCTAATATTCATGAGTCCACCATCAGGAGAACACTGAACAACAATGGTGTGCATGGCAGGGTTGCAAGGAGAAAGCCACTGCTTTCCAAAGAGAACATTGCTGCTCGTCTGCAGTTTGCTAAAGATTATGTGGACAAGCCAGAAGGCTATTGGAAAAATGTTTTGTGGACAGATGACACCAAAATAGAACTTTTTGGTTTAAATGAGAAGCATTATGTTTGGAGAAAGGAAAACACTGTATTCCAGCATAAGAACCTTATCCCAGCTGTGAAACATGGTGGTGGTTGTATCATGGTTTGGGCCTGTTTTGCTGCATCTGGGCCAGGATGGCTTGCCATCATTGATGGAACAATGAATTCTGAATTATACCAGCGAATTCTGAAGGAAAATGTCAGGACATCTGTCCATGAACTGAATCTCAAGAGAAGGTGGGTCATGCAGCAAGACAATGACCCTAAGCGCACAAGTCGTTCTACCAAAGAATGGCTAAAGAAGAATAAATTTAATGTTTTGGAATGGCCAAGTCAAAGTCCTGACCTTAATCCAATTAAAATGTTGTGGAAGGACCTGAAGCGAGCAGCTCATGTGAGGAAACCCACCAACATCCCAGAGTTGAAGCTGTTCTGTACGGAGGAATGGGCTAAAATTCCTCCAAGCCGGTGTGCAGGACTGATCAACAGTTACCGCAAACGTTTAGTTGCAGTTATTGCTGCACAAGGGGGTCAAACCAGATACTGAAAGCAAAGGTTCACATACTTTTGCCACTCACAGATATGTAATATTGGGTCATTTTCCTCAATAACTAAATGACCAAGTATAATATTTTTGTCTCATTTGTTTAACTGGGTTCTCTTTATCTACTTTTAGGACTTGTGTGAAAATCTGATGATGTTTGAGGTCATATGTATGCGGAAATATAGAAAAATCTAAAGGGTTCACAAACTTTCAAGTACCGTACCACCGTAGGAGGAGAGTTGAGTGAAAGAGCAGTGCTTTCCACTCCCCCTCTTTAAATAGTGTAGCTGTGATTGAGTCCTGGTGTGTGCAATTAGAAAGGTGGGGCATGTTCAGTCTGAAAATGGTGTGCTACCCTTTCAGGGTTTAATGGCATGTTGTACAGATGGCTTTCTGTACAACATTTTCTCTTATTTAGTGGGTGTGTCAGAGGTGTTACCCAATCAGCAGACATGTTTATATGAATCCCGCTGCATACAACTGATCCTTCTAATGTCCTCTACCAATATGTCCACTGCATTTTGGTGAAGACATTGGAAGACGTTTGTTTGTAGTTAGTGTTGTATGTTAATTTTTTAAAGAGAATATGATACAAGCTTTGAAAATTCTTTGAAAAGAACACCTTCTGAGCTGCCAGAGTTACTACTTCAATAAATCTCTTGCTATGTTGTGCTGGGGCTGAACGTAGCCATGGTGAACATGAATGTGAGAGAGTTCGTGATGGCTGGGTGTTGTCGTCCTGGGCAGCCATGTTTGTAGGCTGCTCTGTGTTACATGACAACATGATCATAGTTCATAAAGTTTCACTGCACTAACATGTATTGCTAGATATTGCTTATCCGTTTATTTCGTATAACTACATTAATACAAATGTAGATGTATATACAGTGCAAAACTTCTCCAGACCTTGGCTCCTCATCAGCTCAGTGCTTGGAATAAATTCTACTTCATTTGTGACTTTGATAAAGGCATCTGGAGAATTGAATCAAGTGAAACGTAAATGCCGGAGTATAGCACCGAGTCAGCAGAAAGCCAGAGAGAAAGCAGATAAAGCTCTGCGTTTAGAGCAGTTCTGCATCCTGGAAGTGCTCCACAAGTCAGGTGAAAGATCTCTGCCAGGGTTTGTTCAGCCAGTAGCCTTTAACCAAACCTGCAAAAGCTGATCGTGCTCTTTTATAGCTGCTAAGACAGCAGTTTGCTGTGCTGCAGCAGCAGGAGAAGGAGGACAAGGAGGAGGTGGTGGAGGAGGAGGAGGGTCGGTACAGCGGCTTTGGGAAATCAGACGGCGAAATGTATCCTTAGAGAAAGACACGGATTTTCTGCTTCAATAGACTTCAAAAGAACTCCGAGAGCAGAGACAAGTTTATTAAAGGAAATGTGTGAGGTGAGGTGTGTGTGTACAGAGCTCCAGAGAAGCTACAGCACTTTACTTTCTTACATCATATTTTTATTGAGATCTCAAGGTTTTTTTTTTTTTTTTCTTGGAAAGTCAATTCTGACATTCATGGATGTTGAGGACATTAAAAAAAAGTGACTACTTAGAAGTAAATTGCTGAAGTTTTCAGGTAAATGAGAGAAAATAAGAAATCCGAACGATCCTCCAGCTAGTTGGGACACTTCAGTGACAGGAACTAGCTCCTGACCAACGCAGGATCGCAAATGTTTTGCTACATCATAGCCGAATAATTTGAGTTCATTATTTAATTGACAATAGCTAGCTTTTATTTAGATGCCAACAGATACCGTTACCTGATTGTTGCTATGGATACATCTCAAGCAATGTCCTTTTTCCTGCTTGTATGGTTTATATTGCAAAGCGTTTCTGCCTGTAAATGTTACACGTTTAAGCACAACATTTATCTTTGAAGCCTATTGTCATCTTCATGGAATTAGCTTGAGTGACACCAACTTTGTGACATGTTGTCTTATCATGCAGCATTATAAGATGTTAGTAATTATGTCCAGCGTATGCCCAGAAAACATCCACTATTACACCACCAGGCTGAACAGTTGACACAGGATGGATTCATGCTGTTGATGCCAGATTCTGAGCCTACCATCTGCAGCAGGGATTCTTCAAACCAGACTATCTTTATCTGTCCAGGCTCTGTGCCCATGATAGTCTCAGATTCCTGTTCTTAGCTGACAGAAGTGGAACCCCATGTGATCTTCTGCTGTTCAGAAGGTTGCGAGATGCTTTTCAGCTCACCATGTTTGTAAAGAGTGCTGATTTGAGCTGCTGTAGCCATCTTGTTTCTTGAGAAAAAGTTACTTAGATATTTTTTTCCTGTTTTGATCAGCGTTGTAGTCAAGTCACGAAACCTCAAGTCCGAGTCCAGTCTCGAGTCCCCAGTGTTCAGTCCGAGTCAACTCCACTATTGATCCGAGTCATGTCCGAGAACAAGACTCCAGCCGCACCATTTGATGGTGGCTGTTGCTGCGTTTATCTGAAAGCGTCTCTGCTACTGTGTTGGATTAATGTTACTGCCTGACTGCCCCATTTTAGTTAATAAGCTACAGATAAAAAAAAAAAAAATCTTGTTCATCGCTCAGCAAGCTCCGCCCACTATCAACAGGGCAAATAACATGAGAGAGGATTAACACTAGCTAGTTCATCACTCAGCAAGCAAGCCCTGCTATCAACAGGGCAATGAACATAGCATGTCACTTCCTTCTCTGGGTGGAGTCTTGCCAAATGACGATTGAAGTTCGAAGTTGTCCCCGTCGTCTCCTTGATAGTTCTTCTACAGTACATATGGAACACACAGCAGTGCATTTTTTTTCCCACTGCACGAGAAGTCTGTATAAGCAAAGCGGACAATCCTAGGGGCGTCTCTCCAGACATTTTAGCGCCATTAACGTTAGTTTGTTCCTGAACATGACGTATGAACAGGTGAATGTGCATTCTCTTGCACGAAAATAGTATAAAAATTAATGTAGATATAAAAATCTTATGGTGGCACGGTGGTGTAGTGGTTAGCGCTGTTGCCTCACAGCAAGAAGGTCCTGGGTTCGAGGGCCTTTCTGTGCGGAGTTTGCATGTTCTCCCCACGTCCGCGTGGGTTTCCTCCGGGTGCTCCGGTTTCCCCCACAGTCCAAAGACATGCAGGTTAGGTTAACTGGTGACTCTAAATTGACTGTAGGTGTGAATGTGAGTGTGAATGGTTGTCTATGTGTCAGCCCTGTGATGACCTGGCGACTTGTCCAGGGTGTACCCCGCCTTTCACCCGTAGTCAGCTGGGATAGGCTCCAGCTTGCCTGCGACCCTGTAGAACAGGATAAAGTGGCTACAGATAATGAGATGAGATGAGATGAGATGGGACAAAAAAATAAAGAAAAAATCCAAGTCCTCATCTCCAATTTACGAGTCTGAATGCAGTTAATACACGAGTCCAAGTCATCAGTGCTCAAGTCCAAGTCAAGTCACGAGTCCTTAAAATTAGGTCAAGAGTCGGACTTGAGTACTACAAACCTGGTTTTGATGTTTGATGTGAACATGACCTTAAGCTCTTGACCTGTATCTGTCTGATCATATGCACCATGCTGTTGCCACATGACTGAATGAATGTGTAATTGTTCCGATTAAAGTAGTGCATGAGTGCGCTAAATAAGAATGCAATAAAGCTTACAGATAAGTTCAGATGACGTGAATGACTGTTTGTGACCATGAGAAAACAAGCTGTTATTGAGACACCAAGAAATTGATCTTGATGGCCAGGTCATGATGGGAAGAATTTATTCTGACTGCTGCAAATTCTCAGACAGGAACAATCTTCTTTTCATGTTTTATTCTTTTTCTTTCTCTCCACACATTTTTCTCTTCACACCTGCAGAAAGAAGAGCAATGTCAGGTGCTTCAAACACTGACTTTTCACCAAGGTAAAAAGAAAGAAAGTCAGAGGAGACGAATGAATGCACCGTTCGTCCTTCAGGCTGAACAGCGGTATTTGTCAGGCAGGCTGTCAAGCGTGTCCGGTGTGAGTGTAGACATGTGACACACCTTTTGTTTACTCTGATTTGAGCGCTTTAACCCTGAGTGGCTGTCAGGGGGCTTCGACATGGAGGGCAAACACTGTGCTCATTTTTCCTCCTGTCTCTTCCATCCTCTGACATTTTTTCCATCAAGCTGATGAAGGAAACCAGCTACAGAAATAAATATCGCTGTTGAACTAAAGCAGGTGGATTTCATTTTTATTATTGTTAAAGCTTCCACATTATTAAAGTGTCGGAAGTACTTTAGCCTTTTGAAACATACAGTAAATATTGCCTTTTCTTTTTGTTGAGAAGTTCTTGAAAAGTGCTTAGATTAAAGAATAGTACTTGACTTGATATCAGTGGATTGAATGTGGAAATAATTCATGAAGCCTGGAATTTAAGTCCAATATATTTAATTCAGCCTGGCTGGAAAATGAGGCACTGTTCAGTTAATGACAGCTCTTTTATTATCGATGGAAAGAAGAAAAATAATGCATTAAAAATGGTTGTAATTTCATTTTAGGGCTGTGAGAGAGAAATAAAATGGGCCTCGGATCACTGATAGACTGAATACATTGGGGATTCCTGCCAGTGCTGTAAACCAGCTCAATCTAATGCTTTAAAACTCAAGAGTTAAAAAGATACCGACTTTGGAATATTCTGGAAAAGGAAATGGAAAGTGATGATCTGCACATGATTTGACTTTTTTAACAGACGAGCAAACAGTAGCCAGGTTTGTACAGTGCCTTGAAAAAGTATTCATACCCCTTGAACTTTTTCACATTTTTCCACCTTACAACCACGAACTTAAAAGTTTTTTATTGAGATTTTATGTGATAGACCAACACAGAGTAGCACATAATTGTGAAGTGAAATGAAAATGATAAATGGTCTTCAACATTTTAAACAAATAAAAATCTGAAAAATGTGGTGTGCATTAATATTCAGCCCCCTGTACTCTGATACCTCTAAATACAATCCAGTGCAATCAATTGCCTTCAGAAGTCATCTAATTAGTTAATAGAGTCCTACTGTGTGTAATTTACTCTCAGCATAAATACACTTGTTCTGTGAAGGCCTCAGTGGTTTGTTAGAGAACACTGAAGAACAAACAGCATCATGAAGACCAAAGAACTCACCAGACAGGTCAGGGATAAAGTTCTGGAGAAGTTTAAAGCAGGGTTAGGTTATAAAAAAATATCCCAAGCTCTGAACATCTCAAGAAGCACTGTTCAGTCCATCATTCAAAAATGGAAAAAGTATGGCACAACTGCAAACCTACCAAGACATGGCCGTCCACCTAAACTGACAGAGCGAGCAAGGAGAGCACTGGTCAGAGAAGCAGCCAAGAGGCCCATGATCACTCTGGAGGAGCTGCAGAAATCCACAGCTCAGGTGGGAGAATCTGTGCACAGGACAACTATAAGTCGTACACTCCACAAATCTGGCCTTTTTGGAAGAGTGGCAAGAAGAAAGCCATTGTTGAAAGACAGGCATAAGAAGCCATGTAGAGGACACAGCAAACATGTGGAAGAAGGTGCTTTGGTCAGATGAGACCAAAGTTGAACTTTTTGGCCTAAATGCAAAGCGCTATGTGTGGCAGAAAACTAACACTGCTCATCACCCTGCACACACCATCCCCACTGTGAAACATGGTGGTGGCAGCATGGGGATGCTTTTCTTCAGCAGGGACAGGGAAGCTGGTCAGAGTTGATGGGAAGATGGATGGAGCTAAATACAGGGCAATCCTGGAAGAAAACCTGTTGGAGGCTGCAAAAGACTTTAGACTGGGAAGGAGATTCACCTTCCAGCAAGACAATGACCCTAAACATACAGCCAGAGCAACAGTGGAATGGTTTAGATCAAAGAATATTCATGTGTTAGAATGGCCCAGTCAAAGTCCAGACCTAAATCCCATTGAGCATCTGTGGCAAGACTTGAAAATTGCTGTTCACAAACGCTCTCCATCCAATCTGGCTGAGCTTGAGCTATTTTGCAAAGAAGAATGGGCAAAAATTTCAGTGTCTAGATGTGCAAAGCTGGTAGAGACATACCACAAAAGACTTGCAGCTGTAATTGCAGCAAAAGGTGGCTCTACAAAGTATTGACACAGGAGGGCTGAATACTAATGCACACCACATTTTTCAGATTTTTATTTGTTTAAAATGTTGAAGACCATTTATCATTTTCATTTAACTTCACAATTATGTGCTACTCTGTGTTGGTCTATCACATAAAATCTCAATAAAAAACTTTTAAGTTCGTGGTTGTAAGGTGGAAAAATGTGAAAAAGTTCAAGGGGTATGAATACTTTTTCAAGGCACTGTAGTTGTTAATTATTTTGTTGCTGGTTTTACTTCCATCAAGTTTGTTGGAGGTGGTTATGTTTTTGCCTCTGTTTGTTTGTCTGTTCCCAACGTAACTCAAAAAGTAGTGAACAGATTTGGATGAAATTTGGTGGAAACGTGAGCCATGGGCCAAGGAACAATTCTTTAGATTTTGATGCGAATCCAGTTATGTAACATACCAGATCCAGGATTTGTTTGTCTTTTCCCAACATAACTCAAAAAGTAGTGAATGGATTTAGATGAAATTATGTGGACAGCTTTAGTATTATCCTAGGTTCAAGTGATTTTGAATTTGATAATATGTGGCTTGACTGAGGTATGCACTCTACTCTACTGAGTGCCCTTCTAGTTGGTTATGTTTTCGACTCCATTTTTTTGTCTTTTCCCAACATAACTCAAAAAGTAGTTGTTACGTTTCCGGACTCACCCTCTGTCTGCCTCAACCCTCAGGACTCCAGTTCCCATAATCCCCCTCACACACCAGTCACTACCATGTGCACGCTGTCACCCAATCTGGAACCACTTCCTAGGAGTGGTTCACCTGAGTTCTAATCACAGTCACCTGTACCTTTTTGTTTATATCTGGATTTATACCCCTTTGTCTGTTTTGTTCTTTGCACAGTATTGCCTTCACTTTTCGTAAACTTACTGAGTGTTATTGTACTGATTGTTTACCTGTGTATGACCCTTTTTGGCTTCTGTTTTTTTTTCCCGTTTTGCCTAGCCCTTGTGTTTTGATTGCCCATTTCTCTTGATTCCCGGTTTCTTGATCCTCGCCTGTTTTCTGATTACGATTTGCCTAGCCCTTGTGTTTAGATTGCCCGTATCTCCTGATTCCCGGTTCTTTGACTGTTTTCTGACCATGATTTGTCTAGCCCTTGTTATTGTTTTGGATCTCTCGGTATTGACCTGGCCTGGCTTTTGCACACTGTTTTTGATTACCCTTTTCTCATTAAAACTTTGAGTTCATTTTTAATCCGCGAGCGTCTGGTCTGTCACAGCCGCGTTACAGTAGTGAACGGATTTGGATGAAATTTGGTCGAAAGGTGAGCCATGGGCCAAGGAACAATTGATTAGATTTTGATGCAAATCCAGATTTTTAATATATCAGATTCAGGATTTTTTTTGCCTATTCCCAACATAACTCAAAAAGTAATTAACATATTTGGATGAAGTTTGGTGAACAACTTTAGTGTTATTCATAGTTCAAGTGAGTTGATTTTGAAGTTGATAATATGCGGCTTGGTGGAGGTGTGAACTTTACTGAGTGTCCTTCTAGTTGGTTATTTTTTCACCTCATTTTTTTTTGTCTTTTCCCAATGTAACTGAAAAAGTAGTGAACAGATTTGGATGAAATTTGGGGGAAAGGTGAGCCATGGGCCAAGGAACAATTCTTTAGATTTTGATGCAAATCCAGATATGTAACATATCGGATCCAGGATTTGTTTGTCTTTTCCCAACATAACTCAAAAAGTAGTGAATGGATTTGGATGAAATTAGGTGGACAGATTTATTATCTAAGGTTCAAGTGATTTGATTTTGATGTTGATAATATGTGGCTTGACTGAGGTATGCACTCTACTATACCAAGTATCCTTCTAGTTGTTGTTGTTGTTTCCATCAAGTTTACATCAAGAACATAATATACAGCTGAAAGTCATTTTTAAAGACCCATTAGACCAAAACAATAACCACTGTCAATGTGGCAGAACATTCAAGAGACTTTCCAATAATCACAACTTTTGAATGAAACACCAAGCTGATGTGACATGCAAGTCAGTGTTTACTTTGTGTGTAAAAATAAATAAATAAATGGTTTATTTAACAGAACTCAGTGCTGTTACAAGAAAACAATCACCAATATGGTGGTGTGATGAAGTGTAACTGTTTCTACTACGTAGCTGATTATTTTCTTGTTACAGTACGTCCCTGAAGTGTGTTATTCTTCTTAAAACCATTGCAATGAAGTATTAAAGGGAAGTTTGTTTGAAAGTAGAGAATCTCTGTGAGAATGTTGAGAATTATACCTAGCCAAGCTGTAGTTGAGCTCCATTTTACACTTGATGGTAAAGGACCTTTTTAAGTGGCTTGTATAGTGTCTTGCAAAAGTATTCATCCCCCTTGGTGTTCCTCCTGTTTTGTTGCATTACAAGCTGGAATTAAAATGGATTGTTGGGGGATTAGCACCATTTGATGTACACAACATGCCCCCCACTTTAAAGGTGAACATTGTTGTTTTATTGTGACACAAACAATAATTAAGATGAAAAAACAGAAATCTGGAGTGTGCTTAGGTATTCACCCCCACCTCCCCCAAAAGTCAATACTTTGCAGAGCCACCTCTTTCTGCAATTACAGCTGCAAGTCTCTTGGAGTGTGTCTCTATTAGCTTAGCACATCTAGCCACTGGGATTTTTGCCCATTCCTCAAAGCAAAACTGCTCCAACTCCTTCAAGTTAGATGGGTTGCGTTGGTGTACAGCAATCTTCAAGTTATGCCACAGATTCTTAACTGGATTGAGGTCTGGGCTTTGATTAGGCCATTCTAAGACATTAAAAAGTTTCTCTTTAAACCACTCCTGTGTAGCTTTAGAAATATGTTTAGGGTCATTGTCCTGATGGAACGTGAACCTTCATCCCAGTCTCAAACCTCTGGCCGACTCAAATAGGTTTTCCTCCAGACATGCCCTGTATTTAGTGCCATCCATATTTCCTTCAGTCCTGACCAGCTTTCCTGTCCCTGCAGATGAAAAATATCCCCACAGCATGATGCTGCCACCACCATGCTTCACTGTAGGAATGGTGTTCTCAGGGTGATGGGAAGTGTTGGGTTTGTGCCACACATGGCATTTCCCATGATGGCCAAAAAGTTCACTTTTTGTCTCATTTGACCAGAGAATCTTCTTCCATGTGTTTGAGGAGTCTGCCACATGCTCTTGGGCAAACTCTAAATGTGTTTTTTTTTTTTCCTTTAAGCAATGGCTTTTTTCTGGCCACTCTTCCATAAAGCCCCACATTGTAGAATGTACGGCTTAAAGTGGTCCTATGGACAGATACTCCCATCTCCGCTGTGGATCTTTGCAGCTCCTTCAGTGTTATCTTTGGTGTCTTTGTTGCATATCTGATTAATGCCCTCCTTGCCCGGTTTGTGAGTTTTGGTTGGTGGCCTTCTCTTGTGAGGTTTGTAGTGGTACTATATTCTTTCCATTTTGCTAGAATGGATTTAATGGTGCTCTGTGGGATATTCAAAGTTTGGAATATTTTTTATAACCCAACCCTGATCTATACTTCTCCACAACTTTGTCTCTGACCTGTTTGGAGGCTCCTTGGTTTTCATGTTGCTTGCTTAGTAGCATTGCAGAGTCAGGGTCCTTCCAGAACAGGTTGATTTTATGCAGACATCATGTGACAGATCATGTGACACTTTGATTGCACATAGGTGGATCTTAATCAATTAATTATGTGACTTATGAAGTGAATTGGTTGGACCAGCTCTTACTTAGGGGTTTCATACGAAAGGGGGTGAATACCTATGCACACTCCAGATTTCTGTTTATTCATCTTAATTATTGTTTGTGTCACAATAAAACAACAATTTGCACCTTTAAAGTGGTCGGCATGTTGTGTAAATCAAATGGTGCTAACCCTCCAAAAATCCATTTTAATTCCAGCTTGTAATGCAACAAAACAGGACAAACACCAAGGGGGATGAATATTTTTGCAAGGCACTGTAAGTAGTTTGTAAGTAATTATATCAACTCAGTGACTGCAACCTTGGTTTATTATCTGATGTATCAGGTTTTTTTTTTTCTTTCCCTCCAGGATTCCTTCAATTTGGTTTTGAGTTACTGAGGTTGGGATTAAAGCTGTTCTTTTCACGTGACTCATAACTATAAGAACTCAATAATAATATCATATCTTTGATAGTTGTGATTTCCTAAAAGCAAAATCACAAATCCCTTGGCTGTGCATCACAGACCCCATTGCATTTGGTTTTGTATTCATTGTCAGTTAATTGGGATCAAGGTTAGTGGTTGTGGACCCTTGCCTGAGAACAACTGAAAATCTAGGCTCAACATCTAACTCGTAAGTTCTGCATTTTCTGGAATTTTATGCTAAGGTCAATCTCGGCTGGATACTGATCACCTGGTTTCTTTCTGCTATCGTTGTTGGACTGAGATGATGTTCAATTAACTAAAGTAATCTTTATGAATCTGGAGGACACAACAAAATAAGAGTCGATGTCCCAGCTCTCAGCTCTCGCTTCTTTAAGAGCTCTTTCTCATGAAGCTTGACCTAGAATCCATCCCTTGACACAATATTCTGGCCAATCCTTGGCCCACATTATCAGCTAACTTCTTTGACTTTGTCGCAGAAGACTCACAATAGCTAGCTACATTTTTCTAACCAAGATCTTAAATTCGGATTAGCTGTTGTATGTTATGTGTGGAGAAGGAACTTTTTTTAAAGGTTCTCTGTAAAACCCTGCAAGAAATGGTCCAAAATCCAGCCCAGTGAGAAAGTATGCGGGACACTTTGACGTGTGGTCTCTGGATCTGAAAGAGACCTTTTTAAACTGAAAATCATGTCGGGTTCCTTTTGGCATCCTCTCAAAAGTGTGTCTTGTTTCAGCGCACCTGTTCTTGGCAGGTTACGCGAAGTGCTCGAGTCGGTTCCTCTTTCCTCTGGCTCTCTGAGGAGCTGGAAGTGAAATTCGAGGAGTTAATGGACCATCTTGCCCCAGCCTCCCTCTCTCCCTCCTCCTCTCTGTCCAAACTACATTCCTTTTCATCTGACCAGCTTTATAAATTTTAACTTCTCCAATCTGAATCGTAGAGTCCTTCTTCCCTTAAGTGATGTTATCAGACACTGATACACGCATTCGTATGCGGGACAGAATTCCCTGCAGATTTCCAAAGCACTTCTGCATGCACTTCCGAGCTGTAAATATGTCCTTAATGTGTTGTGACTACAGGACAGTAATGCGGCTCTGTTACAAACCCATCAAACATGAGATCTGGTAGCTGTGGGACGCCTCCAACACAGATGTTTGTGAGAGTCTGATAGTTAGCATCAGCGTCCCTCCAGGATGCAGACTCAGTGCACTTGCTGAGAACACTGTAAACATGCTGGAGGCTTGTACATTACTTTAGCAGATGTGTTTGTAGCCATTTATTACTGTTTAATGTGGTTTTATTACAGTATATTTTGCTTCCCTCTGGAAATATTTCCATTAACAGACTTTATTTCAAGAATATGTTGATTTTACTACCAAATACAAGAGTGATGTCCATGTTATCTTTTGGAGGATTTCTGATTTTTCTTTTTTTTTTTCCATTTTATTCTGACCTGAAGTAATAATTGAAGTGGGCGGGGCCACATTTCAGGTAACCCCAGCTACAGATCAGCCTCAGGGACTTTTCCATCATTACTGCCGTGTCTGGCTCGATCATTATGGATCTACATCCTGATATTTATAAAGCTGCATTATGATAGAAATAAAATGATCAGAAGTTTTAATGAGGAAGTGAAATATTGGTTACAATTAACCAGATAACGTTTAATATATAGATTTATGCACTGCCTAAAAGTGGAGCTCCAATCTGTTGCTGGGTTGTAGAATTTTCTTCTATCATAGCCAGCCTCAGGGCGGCATGGTGGTGTAGTGGTTAGCACAGTCGCCTCACAGCAAGAAGGTTCCGAGTTTGAACCCAGCAGCTGGCGAGGGCCTTTCTGTGTGGAGTTTGCATGTTCTCCCCATGTCTGCATGGGTTTCCTCTGGGTGCTCCAGTTTCCCCCACAATCCAAAGACATGCAGTTAGGTTGACGTGGGGCGGCCTTGGGCTGAGGTGCCCTTGAGCAAGGTACCGAACCCCTGACTGCTCCCTGGGTGTTCTGGTGTGGCTGCTCACTGCTCTGTGTGTGTGTTCACTGCTTCAGATGGGTTAAATGCAGAGGATGAATTTCACTGTGCTTGAAATGTGTATGTGACAAAAAAAAGGTTTCTTCTTCTTGTTTTATTTCTTTATCGGCTAACACTGGCCACTAGGCGGTGTTAGGATTGGTAATTACTAACACTGGCCACTAGGTGGTGTGTATGACTGGTAATTACTAACACTGGCCACTTGGCGGTGTTTAGGACTGGTAATTACTAACACTGGCCACTTGGCGGTGTTTAGGACTGGTAATTACTAACACTGGCCACTAGGCGGTGTGTATGACTGGTAATTACTAACATTGGCCACTAGGTGGTGTGTATGACTGGTAATTACTAACACTGACCACTAGGTAATGTGGTGTGTATGACTGGTAATTACTAACACTGACCACTAGGTGGTGTGTATGACTGGTAATTATAACATTGGTATGGTGGAAGGCACGCACAGGACCGAAACCATCAGAAAACAACTCGATGTGTTTCTTTATGTACCCACATGCTATGCCTATGGGGCCCGCACAGGAGCTCCGCTATAAGTGTATAGACATACCGGCTGCATGGTCATGTGACTGAGTAGTAAATGAGAACAATGTGCATGGCAACGCCCCTTAGACGAAGAGCTTATAATAAAGTTTTTTTAAAAATCAGTTTGAATTTAAATGAGGTATATGTGTGTGTGTGTGTAGTACGTATCATACTTTCTAGCATTGTTAAATCCTTTTTTATTTTTACAATAATTTCCCAAGAGAACGTGGTACAATTAGTTTCACCAGGTCGTAGTGCTAGTTAGCTGGTTAGTTTATATCTTTTGTGTGTAGCGTCTCCTTGCAGCGTCTTCCCTCCGCTAATTAAACCCTGTTGAAAGCACCACTGAAAGGATGTGAACATGAAAACTAAAATAATGGTGTGAACGGTTTGATATGAAGCACATTGTGACGGCATCATATGAGCCCACAACATCTTTGTTCCAGATTCTGGAAAAGCGAGGCATCAGGATGTACGAGAGCAGTGTGTTCATGTACAGTGGGTCAGGAGCAGAGACGGTGTTTGATTTCATCCCCCTGGCGCAGGAATCGTTACACGAGCCGTCCTTCACTGCTGGAACCTGAAATGAGACGAGCAGCGAAGCGTGGAGCTGGGACACTCGCTTTAACTAGAACACAAAGACACAGACACAGAATGATGGCATGAGAGAGAGAAAGAGAGAGAGAGAGAGAGAGGGATGAATAACTGTCTTTTATCTTTCAGGAACAGCATATGGTTTTGAGTAAATGATAATCGTGTGTTTTTGGAGAGGAGATCATGAGGTGGCTACTGAAGCTGAGGAGCTTTAACTCCTATATAGAGGATATGATACGGTTACACGAAGATATGAAGTTTATCTTCGAGTGGTGAATGAATATATTTACGAGTGAGTGAAGCGAATGAGTGAAAAATATTTTTCAACACGAGAAGATAAACTTTGTATCTTCGCACCACCATGTAATGTTCTTTTATATTATATGGACACATCCACAAAAAATACACAAGTTAATGAAAATAATTTTTATTTTGAGGCGGCACGGTGGTGTAGTGGTTAGTGCTGTCGCCTCACAGCAAGAAGGTCCTGGGTTCGAGCCCCGTGGCCGGCGAGGGCCTTTCTGTGTGGAGTTTGCATGTTCTCCCCGTGTCCGCGTGGGTTTCCTCCAGGTGCTCCGGTTTCCCCCACAGTCCAAAGACATGCAGGTTAGGTTAACTGGTGACTCTAAATTGACCGTAGGTGTGAGTGTGAATGGTTGTCTGTGTCTATGTGTCAGCCCTGTGATGACCTGGCGACTTGTCCAGGGTGTACCCCGCCTTTCGCCCGTAGTCAGCTGGGATAGGCTCCAGCTTGCCTGCGACCCTGTAGAACAGGATAAAGTGGCTAGAGATAATGAGATGAGATGAGACTGTGTTTTGGGGAGCATTGAATATGGTTTATGATATTGCATGGTTGTCAAGACCACACAACGTCATACATCGGAGCTGATGCGAATATCCAATGAGAGACTTTTCTGCTGCACACAAGCATTTCTTTGTTCGCTGAGAAAGAGAAAAGATGAGGCTAATCCAATGCTACTGCTAGGATTAGCTATGCTATAATTAAGCACTAAATAAATAAACTGAAAACTGAAAGGCGACCAAAACTTCATTATATATTCTTCACATGTATTTTCAAGAGAAAAACATATCAACTGACATAAAAAAAACTGGAAAAGAGACAAGTAGGAGCGACTGTGACAGTTTATAAACAAACATGGCCACCAGGTTTGCTTCGTTAAATATGGAAGATTTTGAGAGAATTTTGGCTGCCAGGTCGCTCTGTTGTGTGTAGCTGTCTATGTGGATTTTAAAAGTAACTCAGTAAATGACACAGGGAAATTAATACTTAAGTCTGAGTGAAAAATATTGTAGCGAGTGGGCAGCATGGAAGAAGAGTCTGGGGACAGAAATCTTAGTTTCTCGGTCGTTAGCCTGTGCTACTTGTTCTCGATAGATAGCACTGGCTTGACTGCTTTATTAGCATTCGCTAACACTACAGATGAACGCTACACCAGCTGGAAGGTGAGAATGCTGATATCAAGAGAGTGTGCATGTAAAATGCTAATAATATTGGCTGTTTTTTTTTTGTGGTCTATCAGATATATTCCATTCAGCTACTCGTCTTGGACTCATTCAGTATCATGCTAGGTGAATGGAATATATCTGATATACCACTCAGCGTCAGCCAATATTATTTAAATATGTCACTCAGAGCCGCGATGTGTTTCGTATGAAAAATGTGAGTTTTTCAACATGAGAAGATAAACTTCATATCTTCAAGCCAACATGTGATTTTCTTTTTATTATATTGACACATTCACAAACAAAAAGTCCCCAAATTTATCAAAACAATTTATCGATTTCCTCACGAGTGACCTATAGAGATTTATGCCATGGTTTTGGTTCTCCGTGTCCTGGATGGAGCTCATATGAAAAATACGAGTGGCGTATTTCCTAGTAAAACACTTGTGTCTATATAATATTACAAATTATGTAACTAAATAAATTTGTTTGAAATTATTTCTGGGGCATATGTTAGCCAACTAGCTAACTAACCAACTAGCTAACTCTTTGGTTTAGTTACATGTTGTGCTGATGTCACTTGTTACTGTAAATGCTCTGCTAAAAGGTTGTTTGACGCGAACGTCCTTAGAAGACGCCTTCATTCAACAACAACAACAACAATGCAGCATCCTTCTGTCTAGACCACGCCCCCAGTATGACTCTCACCAAGACTGTTTGCGAAGTAACACTTGGTGTATGTTTATGAGACTTACCAAGCCTTGCATATTGTCTCTTGCTTTTCTGGTTTTTGACCTTACATTGTTGCTACATTTTTGCATTTATGTCTCTTTTTAATGAAAAGCTAACCTGTGCTGTAATCCGTCTCTGACTCTGTCACTTGATAAGTTGGCAAACTGCTGTGTTATAAGAGGAATAAAACTCCTCAGGACATGCTGTTATAGCAAAAGAATAGTAGCAATAGCTCGGCTCCATCACACCACCCCCTGTAAATTGTTATCGATGTATATTGATGATATAATGAGAGTTTTAATTACGGTGGTGTATAATGTAAAGACATGGGCTGGATCAGTGCGCCAGGATGTTCTGTAGCTGTGAAATAAGCAGTAGCGTTTGAGAGACTGAAGCTTCGAGACGCCCCATGGCTCATGTTTCCTCGATCGCTCGCTGACAGACTCGTTCTGTCTCCGCTACCAGAAATAACCCTGAGAGATACCTATCAGATGCAATTAGAAGCACGTCCAATTAAATTACAGCGTGACTGGGAGAGCTTATTTCACAGCTGAGCGAGCAGCTAAAACAGAGTCAGCGTGACTGACACCTGGCAAACGCAAAGAACCATTATTTCAGCTCATCTAACGGCCAAACGCACGCTGATCTACATCTATTGTCTGGTAATTGTGTTCGCCGACTTACTGTCTGATTCCTGTTTCTGACTGATGAACTGACTCACTCTCCTGTCTCCGTCTGTCTCTATTTCTGTCCCTCTCCATTTCAGAAATTGAAAAGATTCAGAAAGGTGAAGAGAAAGAGGACGAGAAGTTCATCGACGTCGTAATAAACAAGAACATGAAACTGGGTCAGAAAGTGCTGATACCTGTCAAACAGTTTCCCAAAGTGAGTACCACTGTCTCCTGCTGTATTTATTTATGCATGAAAGGAAATATATAAATAAATAATCAAACATTTTATGGAGTGTGAAATTGTGATTATGCTTTCCTTTTCTTTATTTTTTTGCCTGAAGCTCTACTTTAAAAGTGATTCAGATGATAAAATACTTAAGGGACTGGTGTAAATGATGGTACTGAGCCACACACTGTGACTCCTGAGAAGGCGTGTGGTTTACATGCTGAACTGGTGGTGATAAGCTTCCTACGCTAATAAATTTAGTAAACATTTTATGAGTGTAAAAGTTTGAAGACCTTCTGCTTCCAAGAACATTCAATCTCCCAGGTGTTCTGGATGACCTCTGAAGGTTTTAACATGACGCTTTAGACATTCCTGCTTGTGCTGTGTTGTACTGAACAGGTCTGCTCTCTGAGTCGGCAGTTTGAGTGATCTTTCATTCAGCTGATGAGTCTTCTTGGAGTTAGTTGACTCTTTGACTTAACTCTTTCAGTCATCTTTGATTTGGCTTGAGGTGACTCTTCGAATCAGCTCTTTGACTTCAAGTTTGATTTGTCTTTAAGTCTATTCTTATAGTTATCTTTGAATTGGCTTTTTGAGTCTACCTCATGTTTGAGTTGTATTTGATTCATGTTTGAGACGGCTCTTTGAATCATTGTTGAAGCAGTGTGTGGCAGCGGGGGCGTGGTCAAGCGCCGGTCTGTGACAGGAGGGCAGAGTCAGGGAAGGTAAGTAGCAGAATCACTACACCTGAGAGCAATTAAACTGTGTTTGTGTGTCTTCCCAGTGACCGCGCCCTACTTAAGGAGGGAGAGCGAGAGCAGAGGGACTCTCTCCCGAACCAGACGGCTGATGTGTGTGCGTATGTGTGAGAGTGTTTAAGCTGAAAAGCTGAATAAAAAGAGTTTTGTGAACTCAGTTCTGGCTTGCCGTCTTCTGTGCTCCGCCCATACATAGGAACTGCCACAGTGGTGCCGAAACCCGGGATCTGGAGCACAGAACGCTGAACCGCCCCATGGAGTCTTCCCCGTTCGCCGACCTGGTCCACGCCCTCACCACGGCCCAGCAAAGCCAGCACCAGGCGCTCGTCACGCTCCGTAAGGAGCAGGAGCAGCGCTTCGAGGCCCTGGTGTTGGCCCAGCAAGAGGACCGACAGGCGTTCCGGCACCTCCTCGTGTCGGCGGGGACAATCGACGCTTCCACCGCGGGCCCGTCCCCCCTCACCCTGACAAAGATGGGCCCGCAGGATGACCCCGAGGCTTTCATCACGCTCTTTGAGCAAGTCACGGAGACCTCGGGGTGGCTGATGGATCAGCGCGCGGTGTGCCTCCTCCCCCTGCTAACGGGGGAGGCACAGCTGGCCGCGCTACAGCTCCCCGCCGACCGCCGGCTGGCCTACACAGACCTTCGCCGGGCCATCCTCCAGCGTGTGGGGCGCACCGCCGAACAGCAGCGCCAGCGCTTCCGTGCTCTGCGCTTGGAGGAAGTCGGCTGCCCGTTCGCGTTTGGCCAGCATCTCCGGGATGCCTGCTGGCGGTGGCTGAGGGCCAACAACTGCGACGCCGAGGAGATCGTCGATCAGGTGGTGCTGGAGCAGTTCATCGCGCGCTTGCCCACAGGAACCGCGGAGTGGGTCCAGTGCCACCGCCCGGCGTCGCTGGATCAGGCCATCGAGCTGGCGGAGGACCATTTGGCGGCTGTTCCGGCGGCAGGACAGCAGACAGTCTCTTCTCTTCTCTCCTCTTCTCTCTCTCTCTCCCCCTCCTTCTGTGTCCCGTCCTCACCCCATTCCCCCACTGCGGAGGCGGGGGCCGGCACCACCCCAGCCGGCCCGCCGCACCTGCGGTGCCCTCTTGTTTCGCCCTTGAGTGTCTGTCTCTCCCCCCCCCTCAGGTGAGTGAGCCCCAGAACACCGGTGCAGAGGGGAAGCCCAGGCCGGTTTGCTGGCGCTGCGGGGAACCGGGCCACCTCCAACAGCAGTGCACGGCAAGGGAGGTGGGCGCGGTGGTTCGGATCCCCGACGCACCAGAAGCCGCCCTCGATTGGAGCGTATCGCATACCGGTGAGTATCCAAGGGTATACATATCAGGCGTTGGTGGATTCTGGTTGTAATCAGACCTCAGTTCACCAAAGCCTGGTGCAACACGAGGCATTGGGGGGTGCACAGGGGGTGAAGGTGTTGTGTGTGCACGGGGACATTTACAGCTACCCTTTGGTGTCAGTCCACATTTTTTTCCGAGGGAAAAAATTTATAGTGAAGGCGGCGGTTAATCCTTGCCTTACCCACTCTTTAATTTTGGGGACTGATTTGCCGGGATTTCAGGGTTTAATGACATGCTTAGTAGAGAGTGGGTCCTGCCATTTAACAGGGGGAGGTCCCGGTGTCGCTTTGGCGGGAGCAGCTGTCACAGAGCCGTCTACGTCATCTCCGCGTCAGAGTGAGGAGCCGCCGGCCCCTCCTCTCTCTATTGTGGAATCCCTCGCAGATTTCCCATTAGAGCAGTCACGAGACGAGACTGTGCAGCATGTGTTTGACCAAGTGAGAGTAATTGATGGTCAAACGCTCCAGCCAAACGCCACCCCGTCCTTCCCCTACTTCACGATTAAGAAGGATAGGTAATACCGAGTGACGCAGGACACTCAAACTAAAGAGTGAGTCACGCAGCTTTTAATTCCAAAGAGCCACCGGGAATTGGTATTCCAGGCGGCTCACTTTAATCCCATGGCTGGACACCTAGGGCAGGATAAGACACTAGCCCGAATAATGGCCCGATTCTATTGGCCGGGGATTTGCGGTGATGTCCGTAGGTGGTGTACGGCGTGCCGCGAATGCCAGTTAGTGAATCCAGCGGCCATTCCAAAAGCGCCTTTGCACCCTCTTCCATTAATCGAGACCCCATTTGAAAGAGTTGGGATGGATCTCGTCGGGCCATTAGATCGGTCAGCACGAGGGTACCACTTTATATTAGTTCTGGTGGACTATGCAACGCGATACCCGGAAACAGTGCCTCTGCGCAATATCTCAGCACGCAGTATTGCGGAGGCGCTCTTCCGCGTTATCTCCCGAGTTGGAATCCTGAAAGAGATTCTGACTGATCAAGGCACCACGTTTATGTCACGGACACTGCGCAAACTCTATGGGTTACTGGGGATTAAGCCGATCCGCACCAGCGTGTATCACCCACAAACGGACGGTTTAGTGGAACGGTTCAATCGCACGCTTAAGAATATAATTAAAAAAATTCGTAGGTGAGGACGCACATAATTGGGATAAGTGGCTCGAGCCCTTGCTGTTTTCAGTGCGAGAGGTCCCCCAAGCCTCCACGGGGTTCTCCCTGTTTGAATTATTATATGGGCATAAGCCGCGCGGCATTCTAGATGTGCTGCGGGAAAATTGGGAGGAGGGACCTTCACAAAGCAAAAATGAAATTCAATACGTTATGGACCTGCGTGCAAAACTCCACACCCTCACCCACCTAACCCAGGAGAATTTGCGGCAGGCCCAAGAACGGCAAGCCCGCCTGTACAACAAGGGTACGCGCCTTAGGGAGTTCACACCGGGAGATAAGATACTCGTACTGTTGCCCACGTCGAGCTCCAAATTGATCACCAAGTGGCAAGGACCCTTTGAGGTCACACGGCGAGTCGGGGACGTCGACTATGAGGTGAGGCGAACGGAAAGGGGTGGGGCGCTACAGATTTACCACCTCAATCTGCTGAAACTCTGGAATGAGGAGGTCCCCGTGGCATTGGTGTTGGTGGTTCCGGAGAAGGTGGAGCTGGGGCCAGAGGTTCAAAAAGGGGCATTGGCATCACGTACCTCTCCGGTCCCCTGTGGAGACCACCTCTCCCCAACCCAACTCACGGAGGTCGCCCAGTTGCAGACCAAGTTTTTGGATGTGTTCTTGCCCCTGCCCGGTCGCACTAACCTCATAGAGCACCACATAGAGACACCCCCGGGGGTGGTAGTGCATATCCGCCCTTACAGGCTACCCGAACACAAAAAAAAAAGTGGTTCGGGAAGAACTTGAGACCATGCTTGAAATGGGCATCGTCGAGGAGTCCCACAGTGACTGGAGCAGCCCGGTGGTCTTGGTACCCAAGGCCGACGGGTCGGTCTGTTTCTGTGTGGACTATAGAAAAGTCAAAGCGGTGTCTAAATTCAACGCGTACCCAATGCCTCCTATTGATGAGTTGCTCGATCGACTCGGCACGGCTCGCTTTTATTCGACACTGGATTTGACGAAGGGATATTGGCAGATCCCCTTGACTCCACTATCCCGAGAAAAAATGGCCTTTTCCACACCATTTGGTTTACACCAGGGGTGTTCAAATTGATCCATAAAGGGCCGTGTGGCTGCAGGTTTTCATTCCAGCCATGCAGCAGCACACCTGACTTGGCTCATTCAATCAACTGAACTGTCTTCACACAGTCAAATACTTGCAGCCACATCCACCCTTGATTAAAGGGTGGGTGTGTCAGTTGATTGAATAAGCCAAATCAGGGTGCTGCTGCATGGCTGGAATGAAAACCTGCAGCCACACGGCCCTTTATTGATCAATTTGAACACCCCTGGTATACACCAATTCGTCACACTTCCGTTTGGGCTGTTTGGGGCGCCCGCTACGTTTCAGTGGCTGATGGACAGGGTCCTCCGCCCCCACGCCACCTATGTGGCCGCCTACCTCGATGACATCATCATATATAGTAATGACTGGCCGAGGCACCTTGAACACCTAAGGGCCGTCCTTAGGTCACTGAGGCGAGCGGGTCTCACAGCCAACCTGAAGAAGTGTGCGATTGGGCAGGTGGAAGTACGGTATCTGGGCTTCTACTTGGGCAACGGGCAGGTGCGTCCCTAAATTAACAAGACCGCAGCAATTGTGGCCTGCCCGAGGCCCAAGACCAAAAAGGGGTTGAGACAGTTCCTGGGGCTGGCTGGCTATTATCGTAGATTTATACCTAATTATTCGGACGTCACCAGCCCGCTGACTGATCTGACTAAAAAGGGGGCACCAGATCCGGTCCAGTGGACAGAGCAATGCCAGCGGGCTTTTTCTGAGGTAAAGGCTGCACTGTGTGGGGGGGCCACTTTTACACTCCCCTGACTTTTCTCTCCCCTTTATGTTGCAGACCGATGCATCGGACAGAGGGCTGGGGGCGGTTTTGTCCCAGGAGGTGGAGGGGGAGGACCGCCCTGTCCTGTACATCAGCAGGAAGCTGTCGGTGCATGAGGGGCGCTACAGCACAATAGAGAAAGAGTGTCTGGCCATCAAGTGGGCGGTCCTCGCCCTCCAGTACTACCTGCTGGGGCGCCCTTTCACCCTCTGTTCGGACCACGCGCCCCTCCAGTGGCTCCACCGCATGAAGGATGCCAACGCGTGGATCACCCGTTGGTATCTGGCACTCCAACCTTTTAATTTCAAGGTGGTCCACAGGCTGGGGGCACAGATGGTCGTGGCGGACTTCCTCTCTCATCGGGGGGGTGGGGGGGGTGGTGGGAATCGGCGGCAGACCGGATGGCGACCCGGCCTGAGTTGGGCGGTGGGGGTATGTGGCAGCGGGGGCATGGTCAAGCGCCAGTCTGTGACAGGAGGGCGGAGTCAGGGAAGGTAAGTGGCAGAATCACTACACCTGAGAGCAATTAACCTGTGTTTGTGTGTCTTCCCAGTGACCGCGCCCTACTTAAGGAGAGAGAGCGAGAGCAGAGGGACTCTCTCCCGAACCAGATGGCTGATGTGTGTGCATGTGTGTGAGAGTGTTTAAGCTGAAAAGCTGAATAAAAAGAGTTTTGTGAACTCAGTTCTGGCCTGCCGTCTTCTGTGCTCCGCCCATACATAGGAACTGCCACACAGTGTTTTTTTTTTTTTTTTTTTTACTTGGCACTCAGCATTGTCTTTGAGTCATCTTTGATTTGTCTCTAAGTCGTCTTTAAATCTGCTTTTTGAATTTTCTCTTTGACTCTTTCAATTGGTTGTTTGAGTCATCATTGACTTGACTCTTTGACTTGACAATTTGAGCTGTCTCCATGAATCATCTTTGAGTTGGCTCTTCAAATTGGCTCTTTGAGTTGACTCTTTTGACTTGACACTTTGAACTGTCTGTATGAGCCATTTCTGACTTGGCTCTTCAAATTGGCCCTTTGAGTTGGCTCTTTGACTTGGCTCTTCAAATTGGCTCTTCGAGTTGTTACTTCAAGTTAGCTCTTTGACTTGGGTCTTCGAATTAGCTCTTTGAGTTGGCTCTTTTGACTTGACACTTTGACTTGGCTCTTTGAGTTGACTCTTTTGACTTGACACTTTGATTTGACAGTTTGAGCTGTCTATATGGATCATCTTTGACTGGGCTCTTTGAGTTTTCTGTATGAGTCATCTTCAACTTGACTCTTAGACTTGGCACTTCAAATTGGCTCTTTGAGTTGACTCTTTTGACTTGACACTTTGAATTGTCTGTTTGAGTCATCTTTGATTTGGCTCTTTGACTTGGCTTTTGTCTTGGCTCTTTGAGTTGTCTGTATGAGTTGACTCTGAATTGACCCACTGATTTGGCTCTTTGAGTCAGATCTTTAAGTGTAATGAGCTGTCTTTAAATATACTCTTTTAGTTATCTTTGAGTTTGATTTTTGAGTCACTCTGCATTGTCTTTGAGTCGCTTTTGACTTGCCTCTTTGAGTCATATTACCGTAAATCGGCTTTTTGAGTTTTCTCTGACTCAAAAAGTCTTTGGCTCTTTAGGTGAACTTAGAGAGCTAACGGACATATTAACTCATGAGAGCTATATTTTTTAATTATTTTTTGAGATGTAGACAGTGTCATTACAATCACGGAGTAATTTAATCAAAATGTTTCCACCATATGAGCTGGCACTGAGCCTTTTCAAAACTGAAAGAGTCGACTCTTAGGAGTGAACTGAGTCAAATTATCTGACTCACTGAAAACAGACAGAATTTCCAGCGCTATTCCCTACAACATGGCAGGAATGGCAAAGTCACTGTGTGTGTGTGTGTAAACATTCTGAACATTCAAATCATTATGACAGATTGTTATTTCAGAACCTTGCAGGAACATTATTTTCAGAATGTTACAGACTGGAATATTGTACAGAATGCTCAGAGGATTTTTTTTTTCTTATGGGGGCCTTTGGTGTGTGTGTGCATGTGTGTTCCTGCAGTATTCCCATCAGCCTCAGCGTCTCATCTCATTTGGCGTCTCTGTGTTTTCCACACCAGCACGTAATGAGATTCTTTGTTTGCTCAGATCTCTAATCTGAACATGTTGTCAGAGGGAACAGGAGAAAACACCGGAGTCCATAAACGAGTTTGAATAAAAACACACAAAAATAACAAAATAAGCAAAAGAAAGAACAGGTGCAACTGGCTGGGACTGTTCAGCACATAATCCTGTTTGTTCTTTACAGCTCTCACTTAAATGGAGAGAGAGAAGTGGAGAAATAGAGAGACAGACAGAGAGAGAGGCAGAGCAAGAGAGAAAAGAGAGAGGGGTAGAAAGAGACCCAGAGAGAGAGAAGTAGAGAAAGAGGGAGGCAGAGAGAGAGGCAGAGCAAGAGAGACAGAGACAGACAGAAGTAGAAAAAGAGGGAGACAGAGAGAGAGAGAGAGAGAGAGAGAGAGAAAGAACAGAAAGACAGAGTGCGAGAGAAAGAGAGATATTAGTCGAAAAAGAGAGAGAGAGACAGACAGACAGAGAGAGAGTCAGAGCACGAGAGAAGAGAGAGGGGGAGAAAGAGAGCAACAGAGAGAAAGACAGACATAAGGAGAGAAAGAGAGACAGAGAGAGAGCACAGAGTGAAACAGAAAGAACAGAGAGAAAAAGACATAAGCAGAGAGAGACAGACAGACATAAGGAGAGAGAGAGCGGAGAAAGAGAGTCACAGAGAGAGAGAGAAAGAGAGACAGACATAAGGACAGAGAGAGAGAGAGAGAACAGAAAGAGAGAGAGAGAGACAGACAGACATATGGAGAGAAAGAGAGTCACAGAAAGAGAGAGAGAGTTCATTGGATAATTAAGCGTTCTGAGGTTCGTTAAAAGTAACAATGGGTATGTTCACATTACTCGGCTGAAGTGACTCAAATCCGATTTTTTGCCTTAATGTGACACAGATCTGATCTTTTCGAATCAGATGTGAGTCACTTTCACATGTGGTCTTAGATCAGATATGTATCCGATTCATGGCCCCGTGCCATAAATGTGAATCACAGGTCATAATTCATGTGGCTTTTTGTCTGTACACATGCGCTGATCTCCGTCTTCACCAGCAGCACCGACAGAGCAGCAGGACAACAACGGAGGAGATACAACAGCTACGAAAACTGCAACATCTCTCCATCTGGCTGTTTTTCACCTCCTCGACCTGATCATGTGCAGCTCAGGAACTGTCTGTGTCTTCCAGAGCAAAATGCGATGCTTACATTAGCTACTAGCGCATCCATTTAGTCAGATTTAATACCACGAGTCGTTCCACGAGCCGTTTCAGAGGACAGATGTGTTCACATTACAGCTAAATACAGATCACAGCGTGAACCATCAAGACGAATAGACAAAATCCGATCTGAGCACAAAATTTGAACTGAACAGTGAGGGTTGTAACGTGAGCGTAGCCGATATTGTAAGGTTCTAGATCGAGCCTTTGCAGGTTTTCCCGAAGAGACGACTGAAGAACTCTTAAAGGTTCTGAATTTTGAAAGAGAATTAAAGGAGACTGTGTTTAAATCATTACTTATGTCTTTGATTTTGTTGATAGATGGATTGTTAAACATAAAATAGCAAAACTTGTCATTTTGTACGAACTGTGTGTGTGTATGTGCGTGTGTGTGTTTATTATTAATTTTTTTATTGAACATAAACAGAATCAAACAGTTATTACAAAGTTCTTAATGAATAGCCATACTTTATTAGAAATACGTTTTACCTTGACACACACACATGATAATAAAGAAACATCTGTAAAACCAAACACAAGAAACATCTCATCTCATCTCATTATCTCTAGCCGCTTTATCCTGTTCTACAGGGTCGCAGGCAAGCTGGAGCCTATCCCAGCTGACTACAGGCGAAAGGCGGGGTACACCCTGGACAAGTCGCCAGGTCATCACAGGGCTGACACATAGACACAGACAACCATTCACACTCACATTCACACCTACGGTCAATTTAGAGTCACCAGTTAACCTAACCTGCATGTCTTTGGACTGTGGGGGAAACCGGAGCACCCGGAGGAAACCCACGCGGACACGGGGAGAACATGCAAACTCCGCACAGAAAGGCCCTCGCCGGCCCCGGGGCTCGAACCCGGACCTTCTTGCTGTGAGGCGACAGCGCTAGCCACTACACCACCGTGCCGCCCACAAGAAACATCATGTTGGAATTTATCATCGGTTTTCTGAAGGGTGTATAAACTTTTGCACTCCCTTCTATCTGCCGTTTACAGGATGTCTCTTTGTGCGTGCGCTCAGCTTGATTGTTGTTCCAGTGGTTTATCTCGTCACTACATGTGTAAAGTATCGCCTCTCAGAAGCGAAAGAAAGAAAAGTCTCTCCCAGCTGCAGGCTGAGTTCTGTATTTATTCATCTAACATTCAGCTTTGCAGCATTGGAAATTAATCACACACACACACACACACACACACGTGCACTCAGGGTGCTTTTGTTAGTGAAGTGTGTATCTCATGTTTATAAGGACAGCACTATTTATCACATTACCTCAACCAGAATGATTTACCTCAGACTATCTCACCTTTTCTTGAATTATCTCAAGGAGAGTGATATTTATCTCAGCTTATACTAGTTTATCAATACTACTGTAGAACATCTCTGACTGTCATATTATATCCGACTAGCTCAGACTATTTCAGACAATCTGACAATATCAGATTATCTCAGACCATCTCAAAGTACTCCTTTTTCGAACAATGTGCGGTGTATTGTAATGTCTTGGCTCTTCATGTTATTTTATTTATTCTTTTTTTGTCACTTTCTCGTTTTCTTTCTTTTGTATGTACAAATAGTTACATACATTTTTTTTTTATACATGTTCGAAATAAAAAAAAAATTCAAAAGTATCTCAGGCTATCTCACTTCATCTCAGTTTATCCCATCCAGAGTGATTTATCTCAGATTATCTCAGACTATCTCACTTCATTTCATCTTGTCTCATCCAGAGTGATTTATCTCAGATTATAGCGGAGGAGCTCCATACTTAAAGGACCCATGGCATGGTGGTTTGTTGATGCTTTAAACGGGCTCGTGGAGGTTTCCGGATGTTATATCCGCAGCCTTTCTCGAAATGAACCCTCGGCACTTAGATATAGCCTCCTGGGAGAAAGCCCCATTTCAGCCCTTTTCCCAGTGCGTCGTTTTGCTAATGAGAAGCAGGAGGCGGGGAAGGGTAGAGGGTGGGGGCGGGCCATGGGGGGAGGGGGAAGGGCTTGACCAAGCTGCGGGCATGCTACCTGTGTGTGAACAGTAGCAATGGCAGGTCAAGCAACAGTCCAAGCTTTCGCTTTTGACCCCTCGGACTCCTTTCATAAACTCAACGTGACACAGAGAACAGAGAGTGAGAGTGTTCGGAGTGGTAGTTTACGAACGTATAATACCCTAGGCTTGAACACGCACTCCATAACCAAAGAGGATAGAAGCAGCAACTACAGCAACATAGCGCTTATCCAACAGAAGACATGCATTGCGGAGCAATAGTCAAACATAAGCTCATAAGTTACAGTCAATTTCCAGACTAAACTCAGTTTAACAGAGCATGCTGCATGCTTTTTGGTTTTGTAGCGCAGATTACCTGGCTAACTGCAGGAAGCGGTTAGCTGCACAGCTAATGTAGCCATTGCAAGGCTAACGCACCAATTTTAAAACACGGCAAAACGACTTAACAGTTATACACTTACTTGTTCAGTGTTTGTGGCTGATGCGGCAGGGATGCTTGGTACGGACCCAGGCTTCAGTGACAGTTGATGTGCAAAACCTGCCCTGTACTGTCCCAAGTTGTGGAAACATTCATCAGGAAAATGCTTCCGACAAACATACACCGTCTTAGGTAGACTCGACGGCGTATTATTGGAGTAAATAAAATTAAGCCACTGCGTCTTCAGGGGCTCTCCCGTCGGCAGTAAAAACAGACTCCTTTCTGTGTTGTCATATCCATGTACAGCGCAATTTCCATGTTTCGCTCGCTTAGGTGGTGCCATGTTGTTGTGTCCTCTATGGTCTCCTCACTACAAAATTGAAGTGATGTATCTATGGTGGCAACTTTTGAGCTGGGCGGGCAATCCATACAGTGGGTGGGAATCCAGAGGGGGGGCGTGGGGATCATCTCCCTTGCTGATGTAGTAAAGGAAGGAGCCTATCAATGCGCCGTTTTGACGCGCCATTCTCAAATGTTGACAAAGGGTGGGCATAGTTTGGTTTACACATTATGAAATTTCTAGCCACTGGGGTGACTTAAGAAGGTTAGAGGAACTCATTTTAACGTTAAAAAACCTCAGAAAGTGAAAATTTCATGCCATGGGACCTTTAAGAAAATCTGGTAACCCATCGAGTTGATTTTTCATGGACACACAGGGATCCCAGCCATGTACGTCCGTCCGTCCCCGCTCCTCGCGATTCTGATTGGCTGTTTGATTTTGGCGGGAACTAGAAGCACGAGCGCACCTACTTAACTTATTTTTGTCTCCAGATAATTTCATATTTATCGGGTTTTTCCACCGAGAACAACTCAAACAGCGCAACAAAATAATAATCATTTTTGCACACTTTTATACAAACTTTAAAAAGATGTCAGAACAAGTTAACCAAGGAGAGAAAGATGAAGTCAAAACCGGGAAGAGAAAGAGAGTTTTGACAGAGAAAGAAAAGGAAAGAAGACGTGAAAGAGCGAGAGAAAGGCGAAGAAATCTTTCACAAGAAAAGCGAAAGAGAAAAAACGTGTAAAAAATGAATGAATAGAAATGATGAGTCGTAGGAATTTAATTCTAAATAGTGATGTTGATTATGAAATCACTGCGAAATCCTTCAGGATCTGACAAGTTGACCTGAATCCACTCAGTGTTTTCATGAATCGTCTGTCTTTTGTTTTCAAAACATTTTGCTATAAATCCCTAAAGCACGCTGTAGTTTATAGTAATAAAAAGAATAATATTATACATGTGAGTTGGGAGAAATTTATCTTCTCGTGATAAAATTGAAATTGAAACACATCAAAGTCCACCATGTGTTGCATGTTTGTTTTCATTTGAATGGAAGCTATGCTATTAGGTAGTACCTAATTTTATATTATCAGGTTATCTCAACTGTCTCATAGATCAGAACATCTCAGATTATCTCAGAATATTTCAGACCATATGACTATGTCAGATTATCTCAGACCATCTCAAACTATCTCAGACTATCTCACTTCATCTCAATTTATTTCATCCAGAGTGCTTTATCTCATATTATATCAGGTTATCTCAGACTGTCTCATATATTGTACCGTTGCCAAAAAAACCTAACATCAACACCCTGAATGACTACCGCCCAGTGGCACTTACACCTGTCATCATGAAGTGCTTTGAGAAACTGGTGTGGAGTCATATCCTTGCCTGCCTGCCTGCCTGCCTGCCGAGCTGGACCCTCTTCAATTTGCTTACAAAGCAAAGAGATCCACGGAGGATGCTGTATGCACAGCACTTCACGCTGCACTGACCCACTTGGAGCAGCAGGGGAGCTATGCCAGAATGCTCTTTGTGGACTTCAGCTTGGCGTTTAACACCATCCTTCCACAACGACTGGTGTCCAAGCTGGTGGACCTTGGGCTTTCACCACTCGCCTGCAGCTGGATATTGGACTTTCTGTCAGGCCGCTCCCAGAAGGTCAGGCTGGGTTCCCACACCTCCACTGCTCTCAGCCTGAACACCGGCTCTCCACAGGGTTGTGTACTTAAGCCCACTCCTTTACACCCTCTACACGTATGACTGTGTCTCCACCCACCTTAGCAACAAGATTATAAAGTTCGCAGATGACACGACCGTGGTCGGACTCATCTCGGGCAAGGAGGTTGAGCTAGCATACAGGGACGAGGTGGAGCAGATGTCAGAGTGGTGCAAAGTCAACAATCTGCTCCTCAATACCACCAAAACAAAGGAGCTGGTTATTGACTTTAGGAAAAACAAAGCTGACATCCAGCCACTCATCATCAACAGGGCCTGTGTGGAGAGAGTCCCGGTGTTCAGGTTTCTCGTCATTGAACTGGAGAATGACCTAACCTGGAGTGCCAACACCAAAGAGCTGCTGAAGAAGGCGCAGCAGAGACTGTACTTTCTGAGAATCCTCAGAAAGAACTGTCTCCCCCAAAATCTGCTCCGGGCCTTCTATCACTGCTCCATAGAGAGTGTGCTCACGTACGGACCGTGTGTATGGTACGGCAGCTGCACATCCTCAGAGAAGGCGGCACTCCACAGGGTCGTTAGGGCAGCAGAGAAAACAATAGGCTGCCCCCTCCCCACCCTGGAACAGATTTACACCTCCAGATGCCGCAGGAAAGCAATGGACATTTCAAAAGACTCTTCACACCCCGGTCATTGTCTCTTCCAGCTTTTGCCATCAGGCAAGAGATACAGAGCAATGAAAACCAGGACAAACCGTCTGAAAAACAGTTTTTATCCCAAAGCAGTCATGGCTTTAAACTCAAATGTGCAATAGAACTATTCTTGGCCAATGTGCAATATACGGTATGGGTGTATATTTCTTCTTATCAGTGCAATCTGTGTACATACAGAACCAAAACAATTCTGTTCGTACTATTGTAAGTGCAATCCATGTACATATAGAACCATATAATAGATTTCTGTTTATATTCTGTTTATACTATTTTACCAGTGCAACTCTGTATACTTTACTATTTATTTTTATACTTAATTTTTTTCTCCCCTTTTTTTCTTCTTCTTTCTTTCTATAACTCATAATGAGTCAACAGCACCTTCAATTTCGTTGTACCTTTGGAAAAGTGACAATCACAATAAAGACTTATATCCGAACATCTCAGACTATTTCAGACAATCTGACTATATCAGATTATCTCAGACCATCTCAAACTATCTCAGGCTATCTTACTTCATCTCAGTTTACCTCAGCCACAGTGATTTATCTCAGATTATATCAGGTTATCTCAGACTGTCTCATAAATCAGAACATCTCAGACTGTATTGTATTATCTCATATAAGATCTCATATTAGATCATCATAGACTATCTCAGACTATCTCTCTTTTTCTTGAATTATCTCAAGGAGAGTGATAATACTTGTCTGTCTATAATAGAACATCTCTGGATGTCCTATTATATCAGAACATCTCAGACTCCCATAGCCCATTTCAGACCATCTGACTATATCAGATTATCTCAGACCATTTCAAACTATCTCAGGCAATCTCATGTCATGTCAGTTTATCTCCTCCAGAGTGATTTATCTCAGATTATATCAGGTTATCTCAGACTGTCTCATATATCAAAACATCTTAGATTATCGCAAACTATCTTGTATTATCTCAGGCCATATAAGACCATCACGGACTATCTCAGACTCTCTTGAACCCATCTTGTACAATTTCAGACCTTCTAGGACTGTCTCAGACCCTCTCAGACTGTGACTTTCACTTTACTAGCCCTTCTGTTCTAAGCAGCATTAATGGAAGCTTGTCTTTTGGTTTGAGCTCATTCAGGCTCAGCATGGATCCTTGTTGAGTGACGCTAAGCCTGTCAGTGTGCTAATCCGCTCTGGGCATTCACATCTCCACCTGTCGACATCACCATTAAATAAACGATTGTGTGACAGATCTCGTAAAGGAAGACATCTTAGAGAATGAGGCTCGTAATGATTGGCCACTTGTGGTCAGCCAGAGCGATTTATCTTCAGCTGAGCAGGAAGACTAATCCGGCCAGATTCCCCTCCACATGATGCTGAAACAAATCCCCCTCCGCCCGCTAATACTCTCCGCCAGCCAGCCGTGGAAGACAAATTCAATTTGTGCCGTGTGACAGCGGGTAGGAGTGACGGAGTGATCCTGTTGTTCCCATACGCCCGTTTTATATGAGCCACAATTCGGGGTCATGAGGATCAAAAGCAGCCACTTTGGTTCCACATCTGACAGCTCAATTCATCTTCCGAGAGCGCGGCATTGTAGCCGGAGCTGAGGGGAAAGCGGCAGCGGGATCAACAAGAACAAATCCTCTTGTTTTGGATGTGTTACCTGAGAGTGATTCAAATTTCTGATTCATGAATGATTCGTTCATTTTAAACGACTCACAGAAAAGAACCAAATGTCCTTATGCTAAATGATGAACAAACCCTACAACTGTTTCAGGTTCAGTCAAGACATGTTTATTGGCGCGAATTGGAGCTCTGTATTATATTTGATTATATGTTTTATATTTTTATTTAAAAACATTACAAAACCTCCACACGGTGGTGTAGTGGTTAGCGCTGTCGCCTCACAGCAAGAAGGTCCGGGTTCGAGCCCCGTGGCCGGCGAGGGCCTTTCTGTGTGGAGTTTGCATGTTCTCCCCGTGTCCGCGTGGGTTTCCTCCGGGTGCTCCGGTTTCCCCCACAGTCCAAAGACATGCAGGTTAGGTTAACTGGCAACTCTAATACCCTGTCCACATTAGGGATTTTGTACCGATACGAAACTACTTTCGTACCGCAACACCTGTGCACACTAGCAACTATACCGGTACTGTAGCGGTATAACTGTATCGGTACTGTAGTGCTTCGCTGTAGTGTGGACAGATGAAGCGGCTCTGTATCGATACAAATATAATGCGCATACGCAAAGTCACACACCTCAATCGATGTCTTCGCTGAATAAAATAGTGAACGGAGATTCGTTTGTTTCTTTCTCAACTGCCTCGCGCATTTTATACGATTCGACTGAATAAATGACCACCAGAAATACAGACTGTACACTGACAATAAAAAGCACACACACGTTGTTTCATCCGTACGGAAGCCAAGAGAGGCCCTTCATATAATCCTTTTTTTTATTCACCTTGTTATCCCGAGATAACGACATAATTAATTCAGGATCTCGAGAAAACAACACAACTAATTCAAGATCTCGAGAAAACAAAACCGTTATTCCGTGATCTCGAGAAAACAAAACAATTATTCCGTGATCTCGAGAAAACAAAACAATTATTCCGTGATCTCGAGTAAACAGCTGAGAAATGGTTCATTCAGGTGCGCCAAGAGACTTGTGATATGCTGACTTTGGGGCTATTTCTCATTCTGTATAGACACAACTTTGGTCATTAGAATGTCTGGAATAATCGATCACCTAATAAGGCAATATTTTGATCAGGGGTTGACACAGGGAGAGATTGCATTAAGTCTTTTAATAAGGGATAATTTCAAAATCAGTCCGCGGCACCGCCGCAGAAGACTGGCCCGGCTTCGTCTCTACCGACGGAGATACAGTGATCCAGCTGAGATCATGAAATAATTGTTTTGTTTTCTCGAGATCTCGAAATAACGGATGCCATATATTCTCAGAAGGAAGTTACTCGGTAACATTTCGCGCACGCGCATTTCAACTACCGTGAAAGAAAACCGCAAACATTTCTCGCTAATGTGGACAGATGCACTAAACTGTACCGGTATACTTTGTATCGATACAGTTATACCACTTTCGTACCGGTATATATGTGTGAACACAGCATAAATTGAGCGTAGGTGTGAATGTGAGTGTGAATGGTTGTCTGTGTCTATGTGTCAGCCCTGTGATGACCTGGCGACTTGTCCAGGGTGTACCCCGCCTTTCGCCCGTAGTCAGCTGGGATAGGCTCCAGCTTGCCTGCGACCCTGTAGAAGGATAAAGCGGCTAGAGATAATGAGATGAGATAAGACAAAACCTCCACCTTCAAACTTTGGGAAGCGGAACCTAAGTGGGCGGGGTTAGATGGACGGATTGATCCAATCGTATTCCAGCATGATGCTTAACAGTGAAGTTTGGTTCATCTTTAGAGAGTTACAGTAAATCTTACCATGTCCTTATATATGACTTATTATTAGCTCATCTGGCTGATAGGTAATGAGTTTATGCCATCGTGTGTTGTCCATCGTTTATCTGGCGTTGTCCACATTTCACAAAAATCACTTCTTCTCTCTCAATTCTTCACCTATTTGTATTCTTCTTGGCAGGAAGGTAGGTCTCCCTGGGGTGCATATACATAGCTTCTACCCAAATTTGCATAATTGCAATTAATAATTAAGATATGGAGTAATTAATCAATCCCAAACGATCAGTTTCTACACAAATTGCTTCTTCTCCCTCAAATCTTCACCGATTTTGATTCTTTCTGGCATGAAGGTAGGGGTACGTAGGGTGCATATAACTTCTACCCAGATTTGCTTCATTACAATTATTAATGAAGTTATGGACTAATTAAGCCTTAATGAGCAGTTCAACAAAAATCGCTTCTACTCGGTCAATTCCTCGCCGTTTTGGTTTCTTGCTGGCAAATCGGTCACTATTCCTAGGGTGGATATCACTTCTATATATAGCTTGTATATAGTGTATATAGCTCGCAACATTTATTGCGCAAGGTTGCTCACTTTAGATCGTTCCTTCTGGACTAGACGGGGCCGGAGTGAGCTACGCCATCATTGACGGTCTCGTTATTTAATTAAATGCATTTATTTTTTATAGTTAAGTCAATTTAATTGAAAAATGGGTGAAATAGAATTCCACTCTACTCCATTAGTCTCGAGTGTGAATTAAAAAAAGCAAACACCAGGCATGTCTTGGCTGATCAACTTCATCTGGGCTCAAAGAGAAATTGTGTACATTTTGCGCGAGTGTTTCTGTAAACGGTTCATTTAAGGCGAGCTGCACCACCTCACTGGTGATCTCACGCTGAAAATGAGATTTATTAGATAGTTGTGTGTGTGTGTGTGTGTGTGTCCTGTATGAATGAGCTCCAGTGGGTTCGTGCTTTGAAAAGCTCATTAAGCTGCATGTTTTTTCCTGCAGTTGTTGGACGATAATTCTGTTTCCGCTTGTTTGCGTTTTTTTTTCTCTTGCTGGGATTCAGATGTGTGCTTCTGTAGAGTTGTTCTGCCAAGTCTGCAGGATTTATACCAGGTTTCAGGGAACAAGTGGCCAAAATAAGTGGCACGAATAAATATTTATGATCAGGGAAATCCAGCAGAGATGCAGCAGAGTGACAGGAGTGTTGTCGTTTTCTGTTCAGTATCAGGGGATTATTCTCAATGACAACAGCAGAGGATAACTAGGTGAACAGATCCTGGTGGATATACATCCTGCTCCCTGAACAAAGCCATGTGTGTGTGTGTAAAGTAGCGTAAGAGGAAATGTGATGATGTTGTGCCATCCGTAGCAACTTGACGTACCTCAGCTGCAATACTCGACTCATTGCCTGTTGGTGTAATGTACAGATTTATCCACAAATATCTTGATGTAATAAGGAATAAAACACAAAGAATCATGCTGTTTTAGTAAAAGAATCAACACCAGGCTGGTGTGATGACATTTCCGAAAATACCACGTGTATTTTTCCTTTTATTCCTTATCCCACAGCAATTTGCCAACACTAAAGATCTGTATTTACTAAAGAATGGCACGTCATACATACATATTTTTACCCATTTATAGTTACTGGATAGTTACTGTACACGTAATGCTGTGGAACGTCCATGAAACAAGTTAGTTCCTGTTCTCACTTACGTCACAGCACTTATATTCCCTCACAGTGTCTCTTTTTACTCAGTTTACACAACAATACACAACTATAGAGGATTTCGGCCTACGTCATTGTTTCCATAGCGACAATATTTATGCCGCCATTTTGACGATCACAAATATGGCGACTACCGGTAGCGATACACGGTTGATCATGATGAAGTCTCATTGTCGAGTATTTTATCTGGCCTAGATGACGCGAGTAAGAAGCGATATCACCAGAAAATCAATGATGCTGGTGTACGTGATCCGTACGTGTACACGTTACCAGGCTATCTTTTTTCTGGCTTTGCAGCGCGGGTGATCTTCCTGACCTGCAGTCAGGGGTGTGGGAAATACCAGGGAAAAAAACATAAAAGAAAAAGGAGCGAGATGCAGAAAACACCTTCACTATCCAGCGACGTAGGGCATTTACAGGGCGAGCAGAGGGAGAGGTATTTGCAAAAATTGAGGTTAGCAGGCTTAGAGAACGATGTTTACCTGCTTCCACCAGGATTGTTCACTGACGTACGGAAGTACACGAAGCCCTCGTCTTTACCTGACTTCGGCCCACATGATCTGTATACCTATGTCGTTAAAAACCAGGCTGGGTAACATGCCTACATCAGCGGGTCGTCCCTGGAGCTGGTGGTCGCCATCTTATTACAGCTAAGGTTTGTTCACATTTTCATTTACTTTCGGTCCTCAGGATAAACAAAATGTTATTAAATGTCATTGAAATAACTTCTTAGTCTGTTGAGACATGGCCCGTTATAAATTTGCTGTTACCAGGCAATGACCAAGAACTGTATTATTAGGGTTGGTGTCTGTGTTGTAGCAGTGTACTAGCAGCTAGCTGTTAGCACTAGCTAATGTCAACAACATAATAGCTGGTATGTTACTGTAGCAATGTTTACGTTCAGTCATTTGGATGACTGTTAAAACCTTTCAGCCTCAAGTTTTTCCTTTACTGTATTTACTAGTTTACTGAGCTAGCGTGCTCGGGCAGGCTGGGAGCGAGCGTGCTAGCTCGGGCAGGCTCGGAGCGAGCGCGCTAGCTCAGTAAACTAATACAGTAAAGGAAAAACTTGAGACTGAAAGGTTTTAACAGTCATCCAAATGACTGAACGTAAACATTGCTACAGTAACATACTAGCTACTATGTTGTTGACATTAGCTAGCTTGACCTTCAAAATGGCGGACACCGGGGCATCATGTGACCTGTGACGTCATGTCGAAATCCTCTATAGAGTAGTCAACTACTGAATACACACCGACACAATACAAACAAGTCATGGAGTACAACAGTACAGAATTAAGACAATAGAGCCATCTAAAATCTGTTCTCATCCTCTGTGTGTGCGCGTGTGTGTGGGTGTGTGTGTGTAGGTGGGTGGGTGTGGGTGTGTGTGATGAAAAATTAAGCACCAGGAGTGCAACCCTCTCTCTTTCTCTGCTGTAAGCTTAGCTTTAAAAAAAAGGAGACGAGAGAGAGAGAGAGGCAAAATAGATAGATAGATAGATAGATAGATAGATAGATAGATAGATAGATAGATAGATAGATAGATAGATAGCAGTACTTGATTTCATCACTCTGTCACTTCCTATCTGTCTCTTATCCTCATTTGTATGTTATTGAGTCACTTCCTGTTGGAGAGGGTAAAGTGTCTTACCTGATGTTTCTCGGTGTGTGTTTGAGCTCAGCACCAAGCAGACAGACAGACAGACAGACACTCAGGCCATGTGACATGTCTCCTGTCGGACACACTCCTGCTCCACGCCACAGACAGAACGAGGTTTATTAAATCGGTCCCATTACCCCGAGCTCTCCAAAACAAAACCTGCTTTATTCTCAGAGCCATCGTTGGACATTAATTCTGTCTCCTCTGTGTCTCTGTGGGATGTCAGCGCTTGTGTTATACACGTGCGAAGACCATGGCCTATAATTGTGACACTGACAAATCGTCATACAGCAAGATACACTGAGAAAAACAAAACACAATACTTTACTTCTGCCATAATGTAGTTCCAAGTGCATAATACATAAGCAAGTGGTGTATGAGTGAAGGCCACACCTCCTTCACTGTGACTGACAGGTACCGAGGCCACACCTCCTTCACTGTGACTGACAGGTACCGAGGCCACACCTCCTTCACTGTGACTGACAGGTACCGAGGCCACACCTCCTTCACTGTGACTGACAGGTACATAGACCACACCTCCTTCACTGTGACTGACAGGTACAGAGGCCACACCTCCTTCACTGTGACTGACAGGTACCGAGGCCACACCTCCTTCACTGTGACTGACAGGTACATAGACCACACCTCCTTCACTGTGACTGACAGGTACAGAGGCCACAACTCCTTCACTGTGACTGACAGGTACAGAGGCCACACCTCCTTCACTGTGACTGACAGGTACATAGACCACACCTCCTTCACTGTGACTGACAGGTACAGAGGCCACACCTCCTTCACTGTGACTGACAGGTACCGAGGCCACACCTCCTTCACTGTGACTGACAGGTACATAGACCACACCTCCTTCACTGTGACTGACATGTACCGAGGCCACACCTCCTTCACTGTGACTGACAGGTACCAAGGCCACACCTCCTTCACTGTGACTGACAGGTACAGAGGCCACACCTCCTTCACTGTGACTGACAGGTACATAGACCACACCTCCTTCACTGTGACTGACAGGTACAGAGGCCACACCTCCTAATCTATTGATTTATTTTTCCTCCCTGTGCAGTTTAATTTTGTGGGAAAGCTACTCGGTCCACGAGGGAACTCACTAAAAAGACTACAGGAGGACACACTCACCAAGATGTCCATCCTTGGCAAGGGCTCCATGAGAGACAAAGAGAAGGTAACACTCATCTTTTCTTCTCCTTCTCTTCTCTTTTCTTGTAAACCCTGTCAGTCATAAATGTGTGTATAATAAGGACTGGAGCTCCTGATAACAGTGGAAGGTGTAAATGATCCAGTGTGTCTCCTGTCTCCACTGTCCTGACTGTCAGACTGAGCTGCAAATAAATCAAGTGCAACCTGTTTACACAGAGTTTAAAGTGATAAATAAAGACACGAGCTAATTCATTGTGGTCACGTGTGATAGTGTGGGTGACAAAGCTGTCAGAACTCTCCGTGTTGAGATGGAAGGTTCGAGTCCATTCTGATTATTTTATTAAATCCACAATTCAAAGTAGTGAATTAAAAGCGTGATTAAAAAAGAAAAAATTGCCTAGATCCTGTGATTACCGTGTCATTTTATGACCCTTATGTAATATCTTCTGGCTTCATTCAAATTGTGTGCATGAGTAAAATAACAGTGTGTGCTGGATCAAGTGCTATTCTATATGCTGCTCAATAATGAGTGTCAAAGTCCTTCCCGCACCATTCATGGCGCATTTGGCAGCGCCAATCTCCGATTCATAGCCCTCGGCCTCTCGCCTATATTACATACTGTAGCTAGGGTTACAGGTGGGGCTGGGTTGTCTGGTAACCTCAAGAGTTTGACTCCCCACTCGCATCTGTATTGCACCGTGCCTTGCCAGACGGCAGTAGGTACCATTTTTTTAATGGTCTTTGGTATGACCTGACCGTGAGTAGAACTCGCAATCTCCCAATCGAGAGGCGGACATGCTAACTACTAAGCCACTCACCAGTAATAATGAGTGTGGAAGCCATTAAACATGTGATTAATGTGATAATTACAATCAGGACTATTCATGCAGCAATATATTGGGAATATACAGACTTGTGTTAGGTTTATTTCCACACTCACCGTCTTCGTGATCTCCTTTTTCATTTGTAAATTTGACGTTTTGTTGTACCATATTACGTTTGACAGCACAGAGTAAAGTCTTTTCCTTTTCTCTGTGGTTTAAAGGTGAGCGGTTGTGTTTAAAGGGCGGTGGTCTGTCCATTGAAAAACGTCATCTCAGACACTTCTACTTAAGAATTATTTAGGAATATCAGAGGTGTGACCTCGAGCTGGCCTAGTGGTTAGTGTGTCCGCCTCTCGATTAGGAGATCACGAGTTCTACTTGTGGCTGGGCCTTACCAAAGACTATCATAGTAGGGAAGTCATACTCTTGTGGTTACCAGAGTACCCACCCCCCACCGTAACCCTAGGTGTATAGGCGAGAGGCTGAGGGCTACGGAAATGGACATTGGTGCCCCACCCATATGCCTCAAAGAGCTGGTTAGTACTGGGAAGACCTGGTCCTGGCATGGAAGGGCCTTTGACGTTTTTGATCAGAGGTGTGAACGACATGCAGGTGATTTGAATAATCTGAATGAGTAGTTTAGAAAGTAACCTTTCCTCACACACAAGGAACTTTCCTCAAGCAAAAAAAAAAAAAAGGAAATTGTTTAAGTTCCATTGTTGACTCTGACTGAATGCAGCCCTGGATACTGTGAATACAGCCACTTCTCACTCTTCCAGAAATAACTCACCTCGGCTTCCTGTCAGATCACACTGTTCCAGAGTGAGACTGCTCCTGATACCTCATCTCTAATGTGCAGATATTTTTAAAGTTGCATAGTTAAACACCATATGCAGCTGTTATAAAGTGTGAATGAAATAAACAAGATCGAATTGATAAAACACTGATCAGAAAACAATCCAGTGGGCAGGGCTTAATATTATAATGAGCATGCTTGATTGACAGTCATCTTTCTGAGATGCCACTGAATGAATGAATGAATGAATGACTTTATTGAAACAAGTTGATCAGCAGAGCTGGTGGGGTCGTGCATGTACAGATACAAATAATTGCAAATACAAAAGACCTGAAAATATACACAATCTTAAAATAACTAAACCTTAAAATCTGTTGATTATCTGTTAATTAGCTTCATATTAAGTTAATTAATAGTATGCATAACTATTGTCAGACCGCGAGTTGACCTAGTGGTTAGCATGTCCACCTCTCGACCAAGAGATCATGAGTTCTACTCGTGGTCAGATCATACCAAAGACCATCATAAAAATGCTACCTACTACCGTCTGGTAAGGCAGGCTCCAATACAGATGCAAGTAGGGAAGTCAAACTCTCGCGGTTACCGGAGGACCTGCCCCCACTGTAACCCTAGCTGTACAGACAAAAGGCTGAGGGCTACAGAAATGGAGATTGGTGCCGCACCTGTGCACCTCAAAGAGCTGATTAGTTCTGGCACAGGAGACTGCCTGGGAAGACCAGATCCTGGTGTGGAAGGGACTTTGACTTGACTTGATTACTATTGTCTTTATGTTTAGTTATGGCTAAAATAGGATCAAAGTTTGTTCTACGGATGTCAAATCTAGCTAGTAAATGCTTGAATTTGTTTAAGTTATCAGCTGTTGATTCCTTGCTAGATAGACTGCTCTACACTATTGCTCCTCTGTACTGTACAGTATGGAGCTCCTAGTATAGTTCTTTGCTGGACTTGGAAGAGTTATGTCTCCATTTGTTCTACTTTCGTGGCTTGAATTCCTCTGTGCAAATAAATCCTTGAATTCTGTAACGGCATAACCTTTTATGCATTTGAAGACAAACTCCATTAATTGTACCTTGTACATTGTCTCCAAACTGTCCAATCCTGTTCGCATTAAAATGTCTTCAGCACTAGTGTCCCATTACAGTCCATATACAATACCCCCAGCCCTTGCATGGAGTTTTTTCCAGGTTGTTTAAGTGTGTCTTGTTGCATGATCCCCAAACTATTAGACCGTACATAACTGATGGCAGTGCAAACTTTGTGTAGAAGTCCTCCAGTTGCTTCAGGAGGAGAAACCACATACATTGGAGTAAACTTAATTTAGACGTAAAGGACTTCGCTACATTTGGAGCATGGTCTGACCAGGATATCTTATTGTCCACTTGTACTCCAAGGAGTCATTCTGAGGTTCTCCAGTTTATGATGTTGCTATCAAGATGCAGACCTTGAATGGGACCAGTAAATGGTTTCAATTGCATGATCATTGCCTTGCACTTGTCTGGGTGTGGTACCAAAAGATTCCTGTCACACCATTTCTTGAGTTTGGCTAGGGCCTTGTTTAGTGTGTTTGTTAATACATCGATCGTTTCTGCAACACAGAATATTGTGTCATCTGCATACAAGTAGGTTTCCGCAGCCACTTGCCACTCAAGTAACTAAACACAGTGACACAGAATCAAGATTCAACTTCCATGTATGTAGTTATGCTTGATCGGATAGCTTTCACATGCTATGCTAGCTTTCACACGCTAAGTTAGCTCACTGAGCAGATTAGCCATCACTAAGTTGATTAGCTTTCACTCACTATATTAGCTTTCAATCACGATGTTAGATTTCACTCGCTAATTTAGTTTTTACTCGCTAGGCTAGCTGTCAGCTCTTAGGTTAGCTTTCACTTGCCAGATTAGCTTTCCGCTCTCCGTTAAGTTTGGTGTTTGCTTCTTTTCTCAGGAGGAGGAGTTGCGAAAGAGTGGCGAGGCCAAATATCATCACCTGAACGAAGACCTGCACGTCCTCATCGAGGTGTTTGCTCCACCTGCTGAGGCCTATGCCCGCATGGGCCATGCTCTTGAAGAGATCAAAAAATTCCTCATTCCGGTCAGTAGGTTTGTTTGTTTGTTTGTATGTGTGTGTGTGTGTGTGTGTGTGTGTGTGTGTGTGGTAATTATGAACTGACACACTGCAAAACTAGCAAAGAATACTTTCCACGTGTGATTATGTGAACAATAATGGATTAATATGTGAAAAACACATGAAAGTACAACTCAAGTAAGCACACGATGTGACAAACGTGATAATCATGTGAAAGTAAAATAATTGCAAAAAAAAATCAGTGTTCTTCTTTCTTTTTGAGAACCTTCCCCCAAATTAACAACTTAAAAAGAGCTGCACTTGTCTGAATACATAATGATGAGAGAAATTACATGAGAAATTGGAAGCAGTTTAGTTTCAAAGCCGTGTGTAACGTTCAGGTTTCTGTCTGATTAAGTGCGTTTAGTGTAATTAGGAGTCTCACTTAACCTCGCCGTTTGATATTATACATGTTTAGCGTTAGTAATGAGACACCCTGTTCAGGTTTGCTGAGCTCCGTACATGGACTAATTGAAGCCCTATATTTCATTTACGGTTCATGTTTTGCAGCATGTTTTTTATTCATGACTTGTGGATGCAGTGTTTGTTTACTCCTGGGTAATTAGTCATATTTTGAGAACTAGTTGTGTTTGCTAACCAGTGAGTTCTGTAAATATCCATAGTGTGTTGAGTCACTCTATTCTGACATCATTGCTCAAACTCGTTTTGGGTCAGTGCACTGTCGGTTTTATTGTCACTGCACAAAAGTGCACAGTACAACAAAAAGCTTTTCACACACCAGCCTTATGGTCAGAGCTGAAAGTGGGACATTTTGAAATAAAAGCCATTTCAAAAGTCATGAAAGGAAAAATAAAACAAAAAAACAGTTTTATACCAACAAGGGGTTGGTGCTGGAGCTGGTTTCAGAACTGATGTTAGTGTCAGATGCAGTACCAGGGTCCAAGGCAGTGCTGCTGTCAGAAGCAAGTGTGAGAAGGTTCTGGTGTTGATGGAGGAGATGGTTCTGGTGTCAGAAGTGGTGCTGGAGTCTGAGAATGTGATGATGTCAGAGAAAACATGGTGGTGACAGAAACAATACTGTTGTCAGAGATGGTTCTGGTGTTAGAAGTGGTGCTGGTGACAGACGTGGTTCTGTGTCAGAGGTGGTTCTGCTGTCAGAGGTCATGCTGGTGTCAGCTGGTATTGGTGTCAGAGAAGCTACTGGTGTCAGAGGTGGTGCTGGTGTCAGAAATGGTTCTGTGTCAGAGGTGGTTCTGATGTCAGAGGTACTGCTGGCATCAGAGAAGGTACTGTTGTCAGAGATGGTGCTGCTATCAGGGGTGGTCCTGGTGTTAGAGGTCATGCTGGTGTCAGCTGGTGTTGGTGTCAGAGAAGCTACTGGTGTGAGAGGTGGTGCTGGTGACAGACATGGTTCTGTGTCGGAGGTGGTTCTGCTGTCAGAGGTCATGCTGGTGTCAGTTGGTATTGGTGTCAGAGGTGGTGCTGGTGTCAGAAATGGTTCTGTGTCAGAGGTGGTTCTGGTGTCAGAAATTGTTCTGTGTCAGAGGTGGTTCTGATGTCAGAGGTACTGCTGGTATCAGAGAACGTACTGTTGTCAGAGAAAGTGCTACTATCCTGGTGTTCTGGTGTTAGAGGTCATGCTGGTGTCAACTGATGTTGGTGTCAGAGAAGCTACTGTTGTCAGAGGTGGTGCTGGTGTCAGGTAGTGCTAGTCTCATAGGTGGTGCTGGTGTCAGAGAAGTTTCTGGTGTTCGAGCTGGCACTAATGTTGGAACTGCTGTTGGTGTCAGATCTGGTGCTGGTGCCATTGCTGTTGTCAAATCTGGTCCTAGTGTTGGAACCAGCAACAGTGCGGGTGATATTACTGGTACTCATGCTAGAGACAGTGCTGGTGTTGGAGTCAGTGCTAATGATGGGACTGATATTGGAGCCAGTGCTGGTATCAAAGCTGTAAGAGTCAAAGCTGATTATGGTGCTTGAACTGGTGCTGGTTTTGGAGTCAGTACTGTCTCAGAGCCAGTGCTGGTGCTGGCACCTTTACTAGTGCTGTTGTGAAAGCTGGTTTTGTTTTTGGAGGCAGTGAAAGTGCTGTTGTTTGTGTCATGATCTGTTAACAGTGTTGGCGTAAGGGCTGGTGTTAGTGCTGGTGTCAGGACCAGTGATGTGATACTGGTGTTAGATCCAGTGCTAGTGTTTATGTCCCAGCTGGTGCCAGTGTCCAAGCTGGTGCTGGTATTGGTGGTGGAGGTATTGTTAGTATCAGAGCTGCTGTTGGTATCAGAGCTGGTGCTGATGGTGGAGCTGCTGTTGGTAACAGAGCTGGTGTTGGTGGTGGAGTTGCTGTTGGTATCAGAGATAGTGCTGATAATGGTGCTGCTGCTGGTGTTGGTGCTGGAGCTACTGTTGTATCTTAGCTCGTGCTGATGCTGGAACTGCTGTTGGTATCAGAGCTGGTGCTGGTGGTGGAGCTACAGTTGGTATTAGACCTGATGCTGATGTTGGAGCTACAGTTGGTATTAGACCTGATGTTGGTGGTGGAGCTACAGTTGGTATTAGACCTGGTGCTGATGGTAGAGCTATTGTTGGCATCAGAGCTGGTGCTGGTGGTGGAGATGCTATTGGTATCAGAGCTGGTGCTGGTGGTGGAGCTACAGTTGGTATTAGGCCTGGTTCTGGTGGTAGAGCTATTGTTGGTATCAGAGCTGGTGCTGGTGATGCTGTTGGTATCAGAGCTGGTGTTGGTGGTGGAGCTATTGTTGGTATCAGAGATGGTGCTGGTCATGGTGCTGCTGCTGGTGTTGGTGCTGGAGCTACTGTTGTATCAGAGCTGGTGCTGATGCTGGAACTGCTGTTGGTATTGGAGCTGGTGCTGGTGGAGGAGCTACAGTTGGTATTAGACCTGGTGCCAGTAATGGTGCTGGTGCTGGAGCTGCTGTTGGTATATGTGCTGCTGTTGGTTTTGGAGATGGTGCGAGCATAGGATTCAGTATTAGACAAGATACTGTACTGGTGTCAGAGCTGGACTTAACGGTGGATGTCTGGTGCTGACATTGGAGCCAGTGCTGGTGTCAAAGCTGACATAGCACTTTCCTCTGACAGGAAGCATAATCCTCAGTTGATTATAGAGGAGAGCTGGCTTTTTGGTGGGAATTGGCCAAGAGCAACTTAGGGAGAAAATTAGGGTAAAAATGGAGCCAGTGGTGCTTGCCAAGAACTGCTGAGTTAAAAAAAAAATAGGATAATTTCAAATTCAGCACACATACCTAACACAAATACACCATGTCTCTTTTGCACAGCACCACATTTATATACCCTGTCCCAAATGGAGCTTGCAGCTAATCTGGTTCTCGATGATGAGCTGAGTGTTGTTCTCTGTGAACTAATTCAGTGCAGATCAGTGCAAGGGGCTGAGTTTCATCCACAGCATAATACTTCACATCTAAAAACATCATATAGAAATCTGTCATCTGGATTCAGTGCTGTTCTATGAGAGCCAAACATTACAATGTTCACTCTCAACTGATTTATACACACCTCTTTCCTGTTTCTTCATCACTCAGACTGTTTCGACACAGCTCAGTCATGGACCTTCTTAGCTTGGTTTTGCCATCTTTGTCAGTGTGCCACTCTAAGCATTATTTCCTGTTTGTTTCTCTGGTTTAGTTCTTGTGCTTTCTGCATGTGTTTTGGCTCGTCCTGGTCTGGTTTGTCTGGTATTGCTCTGCTTGCCCGATTTTTTTGCCTGCCACAAAAGAACGCTTGCTCTGAGATTCATGTGTTTCTGATTTGTGGTACAATTGCATAAAATTCTCAACCACACACACATCCAAGCACGGAATTATCACCACTGTATTGAGGGAGATAAGAGTGAAAGACTGAATTATAATGCACTATGTTTTCCATGTCACATTATATGATGAAGATCCTCTTATGATAGACCTGTGATTAAAGAAAATTACCATTTTCTGGCCACACCGTCAATCAGTGCGATCTGGAAATCTGCTCATGCAGAACACGTGCTTTCATAAACACGCATATTCTGAAAAGTGAACTCGAGGGGATGATGATATTTGTCTGTCTATTAGTCCTGTGAGTTTGCCGTCATTGTCTTGGTGAATTGTCCGCAAGCATCACAGCAGCGCTCACACTTAGCCGTTAATTGAAAATTCCTCACACTGCCAGAACTTTATCATCTTCCAGTCCTTCCTGTTTGGTCACAGTGATACTAAATCAGCCACTGATAATGCTAACACGTCACATTATGGCTTCTGAGACCACCATCTCAACTCACTACCACATAATTCTTTTAGAATGTTTGATTTGATTATGATCCAATTCTGACAGCAGGCAGAAAATTGCACAGTTTAAGCGGCTAAGGAAGCTTGTGTGTGTGTGTATGTGTGTGTGTGTGTATGTGTGTGCGCACAGGATTATAACGATGAGATCAGACAAGCTCAGCTGCAGGAGTTGACGTTTCTGAATGGTGGCTCTGAGGATGCCAAGGTGCCCGCTGTGAGAGGGAAATCCAGCTCGAGGGCCCGCGGCACACCTGCGCCCGGCTCACACAGGTACACTGTGGGATGATGGTAGATGTGTGTGTTGGGATGAGAGAAGTGTGTGCCTCTACTTTTGATATAATGTGCATTTTATGTCATTAAAGAGCCAATCTGTATAAGACAGGCTGTCTATATGACTGACAGGTATAGAGACCACACCTCCTTCAGTGTGACTGACAGGTGAAGCTGACATTAATTCCAAACAGTTTTTAGTGATGGTAGTGAACAGAAATTAGCTTTGTGGAGTGCGACCGAGGCCACACCTTCAGTGTGACCAACAGGTACAGAGGCCACACCGCCTTCACGGAACTGACAGGTATAGAGGCCACACCTCCTTTACTGAGACTGACTGGTACAGAGACCACACCTTCAGTGTGACTGACAGATACAGAGGCCACATCTCCTTCACTGAGACTGACAGGTATAGAGGCCACACCTCCTTTACTGAGACTGACAGGTATAGAGGCCATGCCTCCTTTACTGAGACTGGCAGATACAGAGGCCACACCTTCTTCAGTGTGACTGACAGGTACAGAGGCCACACCTCCTTCACTGAGACTGACAGGTATAGAGGCCACATCTCCTTTGCTGAGACTGACAGGTATAGAGGCCACATCTCCTTTACTGAGACTTGCAGATACAGAGGCCACACCTCCTTCACTGTGACTGACAGGTACAGAGGCCACACCTCTTTCACTGAGACTGGCAGATACAGAGGCCACACCTTCTTCAATGTGACTGACAGGTACAGAGGCCACGCCTCCTTCACTGAGACTGACAGGTATAGAGGCCACGCCTTCTTTAGTGGGTCCAACAGGTACAGAGGCCACACCTCCTACAGTGTGAATTAGAGGTACAGAGGCCACACCTCCTTCACTGAGACTGACATGTACAGAGGCCACAACTTTTTCATTGAGACTGGCAGGTACAGAGACCACGCCTCTTTCAGTGTGAATGAGAGGTACAGAGGCCACGCCTCCTTCAGTGTGAATGAGAGGTACAGAGGCCACACCTCTTTTCACTAAACTGATGCACAATACACCAAAATAATATAAAGAAAAGAAGCAACTTTTCCCCTCATTATAGTTTATAATTAAAGTATTGAGCAATTTTAAATTCAGTCTAATAAGAAAAGATTATACTCATTATTAAGTCTCTGCACTCCACTTATGCGAGTTTCACATATTTTCCTTTCATTTATTTATTATTCAGGTTATTTAGTTATTTAATTCTCTCATCATACATTAATGAGCACTAAATGCATCTAAAAACAATTCACATGAATATTAATCACATTTTTGCTCTTCGTTAATCCAGGGCCAGTATAAATAAGGTGTTTTTCTTTTTTAACACCCAACAGATAAATACAGAAACACGTCCGGCGTGAGGATTATAATTAGATTGATTTAAGTTCAGCAGTTAGCATGAACCGTGGCTAATTTTAGAGCTCACTAAGGAGCATCACTCGGGGTGTGTATGTTTACACACATAACAGCATGAGGTGATTAATAAACACTCATATGGCTCAGCTAAAGGTGCAATTTCACACTGAGGTATACACACACACACACACACACACACTGTTGTGGCCTCTGTATTAAAGGGAACACTTTTAAGGGGCTTCATTTGTTTTGTTTTGTTTTCGCTCAGCTGATGGTCAGAAACTCAACCTGGAGATTTGATCAATAAACAATAAGAGATTGTGTCTCTCTTATCTGCATTCCTGCTGCTCAAGAAATGGGGTTAAATATCCCGTCTCACAGCTGGACCTGATCACCAATCGGTACACACAGCGAGAAAACATGTCGTGACTGACAGCTGAAAGATTTCTCAACTAAAACGTTTAAATAGTTTCCTGACTGATAAATCATCAGGACTTAAAAATATATATTTTTTTCCTTTGTGAAAGTAATCAGGCTGAAACAAGGTGAAAAAAAACGCCATGTATTTTTTAAAATGTATTTTATTTATGTATTCATAAAAGTGTTTGCATGATAAAATTTGGAATATAAACTGAACTGGGAAACGTGACAGAATGCAATGAGATTAGCAGAAGTCTTTCTCACATCTACATGAAAGACATCAGTAACGGGTTTTTGAGTGCTTTTCACCAATATAAGCTCTTATAGGCCCAAGCGTGGGGCTGCCACGAGTGTGTTATTACTGAAATACCAGATATATTACCAAAGGACAATGGCGTATTAGGGACATTATAAGAAAAAGAAAAAAAATGTATGGGGGTGGTCTCCTGAGAAAACTAACATTCAGAATTTCAAAGATTAAAATCACACATGTATGGGGGGGACCAACAACACTCAGATGTTCTCCAAGATTATAAAGTCATAAATTTCTGAGGAAAAAAATCCCTCAGAAATTCTAAGATTAAAAAGTAAAAACTTTCAACATTAAAACATCACAAATTGAGTTTGTTTGTTTTTTTCTCAGAATTTTAAAAGACTTTTTAATCTCATAATTTCTGAGCTTTTTTCTCATCAATTTATGCCTTTGTAATCTTGAAATTTCTGAGGTTTTGTTTTTTTTCATAAATGTGAGACTTCATAATCTTGGAATTTCGGATTTTTTTAATCTTGGAATTTCTGAGGTCTTTTTTTTCCTTCTTGCAAATTTGTGGTTTCTTAATCTTGGAATTTCTGACTTTTTAATCTCATAATTTCTGAGTTTTTTTCTCATCAATTTATGCCTTTGTAATCTTGAAATTTCTGAGGTTTTGGTTTTTTTCATAAATGTGAGACTTCATAATCTTGGAATTTCTGATTTTTTTAATCTTGGAATTTCTGAGGTCTTTTTTTCCTTCTTGCAAATTTGTGGTTTCTTAATCTTGGAATTTCTGACTTTTTAATCTCAGAATTTCTGAGTTTTTTTTCTTGTCAATTTATGCCTTTGTAATCTTGAAATTTCTGAGGTTTTGTTTTTTTTTCATAAATGTGAGACTTCATAATCTTGGAATTTCTGAGGTCTTTTTTTTTCCTTCATGCAAATTTGTGGCTTCTTAATCTTGGGATTTCTGACTTTTTAATCTCAGAATTTCTGAGGGTTTTTTTTTTTCTCATCAATTTGTGCCTTTGTAAGCTTGGAATTTCTGACTTCTTCATCCTGGAATTTCTGACTTTGTAATCTCAGAATTTCAGATTTTTTTTCTTGTAAATTTATGACTTTATAATCTCGGAGAACATCCTTTTTTTCTCAAATACATTGAAATATATTACTTTAATCTTGGGAATTATTTTCTCAGAATATTACCCCCATCTCACCTCCATTTTTAATTTGTTTGTTTGTTTATCTACAATGGGCCTAATACTCTGTCATACCAAAGTGATGTAGAAATGACTTTAAAATGTGAGAATGTTGCTTCTCATTGAAGAACATGCACATGAGATACACACATTTTAGTTCATGTGTAGTTTTTGGAAATATATATAAAGTAGTAAATATCCAAATTAATCTCGGGATGGGTTTTCCCAGGCTGCTACAGGTTTATGATGGTTAACAGGAGTTTATGGAGTCGCGATGGTTTGTAGGTTTGAAAACCTCGGTGATATTTTAAGTGATAAACACTGATAGAGATGAAGTGCTCCATACAGTACAGAAGTGTAAAGACACCAACCTTCATCTGTCTGTAAATCACTGTTTTACTTTGTTTTACTTTACTTTTTTTTTTTTTATATCCAGCTACCAAAATGTATGAGCAATAAAAACTATCATTAACTTGTGGCTTTCAGATTCTCTTGTTTATCAGTGTGAACGAAACAAAGTGCTGTATACTGTACTTAAGAGTGAAGTCGTTTACCTTCTTGAATAAAATATGGATATTATTTTTCCTTGAGGGATATTTTCCGCCCATACAGTTAACTCTGATCATGAGTCTTGGCTTCTGTTCATCTCTTTACCATGGTGAGAGTTTGATGTTGCAGATAGACAGTCCTATTCGCCTCCTACTCACCTCCTACAGAATCAGCCTCCACTGCTGCAACAGCAGAGTTTCTTCACACCAAAGCTAATGTCATTGCAGATATAAAACTGATTAACTTTGATTTTTAGGATCGCTGGCATTTCTGCAAACAAACATATAAATACATACATACATGCATACATAAGAAATATTTCCGTGTGCTTTTCTCAAGCTTCTGTTTTCAGTCTTGAGCATTTCACACTTCTTTAGCTCAGTGTAATTAGTCAGATGATTTTGTATTCACTCTCTGCTCTCCAGTGATGTGATTCTTACACATTTTATTTTTCTTTTATGTACAACCCCAGTTGCAAAAAAAGTTAGGATGCTGAGTAAGCTGTAAATAAAAACAGAAAGTGAAGATTTTCAAATCATGGAAACGCTATATTTCATTGAAACTAATACAAAGACAACATATCAGATGTTGAAACTGAGAAATGTTATTGTTTTTTGAAAAATATATGCTCACTTTGAATTTGATGTCAACAACACGTTTCAGAAAAGTTGGGACGGGGCAACAAAAGACTGAAAAAGTTGCATAATGCTTAAAAAAATGAGGTTAATTGGCAATAGGTCAGTAAGATGACTGGGTATAAACAGAGCATCCCAGAGAGGCGGGGTCTCTCAGAAGTAAAGATGGGGAGGGGTTCACCGCTCTGTGAAAGACTGCATGGGCAAACAGTGGAACAATTTAAGAATAACAAAACATTCTCAATGTAAAACTGCAAAGAATTTGTGGATCACATCATCTATGGTCCATAAAATCATTAACAGATTCAGAGAATCTGGAGAAATCTCTGTATGCAAGAGACAAGGCTGAAAACTGACTTTGGATGCCTGGGATCTTCAGGTCCTCAGGTGAGACTGCATTAAAAGCAGACACGTGTCTGGAGTGGAAATCACTGTATGTGCTCAGGAACACTTCAGAACACCATCATCTGTGAAAACAGTTCATTGCTTCATCCACAAATGCAAGTTAAAACCAGATATAAACAATATCCAGAAACACCGCCGCCTTCTCTGGGACCGAGCTCTTTTACGATGGACTGAGGTGAAGCGGAAAACTGTCCTGAGGTCTGATGAATCAAAAGTAGAAATTCTTTTTCAAAATCATGGACACCACGTCCTCCAGGCTAAAGAGGAGAGGGACCATCTGGCTTATCAGTGTACAGTTCAAAAGCCAGCATCTGTGATGGTATGAGGGGGCATTAGTGCACATGACATGGGTAGCTTGTACAGTGCCTTGCAAAAGTATTCATACCCCTTGAACTTTTTCACATTTTTCCACCTTACAACCACGAACTTAAAAGTTTTTATTGAGATTTTATGTGATAGACCAACGCAGAGTAGCACATAATTGTGAAGTGAAATGAAAATGATAAATGGTCTTCAAAATTTTAAACAAATAAAAATCTGAAAAATGTGGTGTACATTAGTATTCAGCCCCCTGTACTCTGATACCTCTAAATATAATCCAGTGCAATCAATTGCCTTCAGAAGTCATCTAATTAGTTAATAGAGTCCTACTGTGTGTAATTTACTCTCAGCATAAATACACTTGTTCTGTGAAGGCCTCAGTGGTTTGTTAGAGAACACTGAAGAACAAACAGCATCATGAAGACCAAAGAACTCACCAGACAGGTCAGGGATAAAGTTCTGGAGAAGTTTAAAGCAGGGTTAGGTTATAAAAAAATATCCCAAGCTCTGAACATCTCAAGAAGCACTGTTCAATCCATCATTCAAAAATGGAAAAAGTATGGCACAACTGCAAACCTACCAAGACATGGCCATACACCTAAACTGACAGAGCAAGCAAGGAGAGCACTGGTCAGAGAAGCAGCCAAGAGGCCCATGATCACTCTGGACGAGCTGCAGAAATCCACAGCTCAGGTGGGAGAATCTGTGCACAGGACAACTATAAGTCGTACACTCCACAAATCTGGCCTTTTTGGAAGAGTGGCAAGAAGAAAGCCATTGTTGAAAGACAGGCATAAGAAATGTAGGGGACACAGCAAACATGTGGAAGAAGGTGCTTTGGTCAGATGAGACCAAAGTTGAACTTTTTGGCCGAAATGCAAAGTGCTATGTGTGGCGGAAAACTAACACTGCTCATCACCCTGCACACACCATCCCCACTGTGAAACATGGTGGTGGCAGCATCATGCTATGGGGATGCTTTTCTTCAGCAGGGACAGGGAAGCTGGTCAGAGTTGATGGGAAGATGGATGGAGCTAAATACAGGGCAATCCTGGAAGAACACCTGTTGGAGGCAGCAAAAGACTTGAGACTGGGAAGGAGATTCACCTTCCAGCAAGACAATGACCCTAAACATACAGCCAGAGCTACAATAGAATGGTTTAGATCAAAGAATATTCATGTGTTAGAATGGCCCAGTCAAAGTCCAGACCTAAATCCCATTGAGCATCTGTGGCAAGACTTGAAAATTGCTGTTCACAGACGCTCTCCATCCGATCTGGCTGAGCTTGAGCTATTTTGCAAAGAAGAATGGGCAAAAATGTCAGTGTCTAGATGTGCAAAGCTGGTAGAGACATACTACCACAAAAGACTTGCAGCTGTAATTGCAGCAAAAAGTGGCTCTACAAAGTATTGACGCAGGGGTGCTGAATACTAATGCACATCACATTTTTCAGATTTTTATTTGTTTAAAATTTTGAAGACCATTTATCATTTTCGTTTCACTTCACAATTATGTGCTACTCTGTGTTGGTCTATCACATAAAATCTCAATAAAAAACTTTTAAGTTCATGGTTGTAAGGTGGAAAAATGTGAAAAAGTTCAAGGGGTATGAATACTTTTGCAAGGCACTGTACATCTGGGAAGGCATCATTAATGCTGAATGATATTTGCACGTTTCAGAGCAATATGCTGCCATCCAGACAAAATCTTTTTTCAGGGAAGGCCTTCCTTCTTTCAGCAAGACAATGCCAAACTGCTTTCTGCACATATTAAAACTGTATGGATCTGTAGTAAAAGAGTTCAGGTGCTAAACTGGCCTGCCTGCAGTCCAGACCTGTCTCCCATTTAAAACATTTGTTGCATTATGAAGTGCAAAATATGACAAAGTAGACCCAAACTGTTGAGCAACTGAAATTGTATATCAGACAAGAATAGGACAAAATTTCTCTTTCAAAACTACAGCAACTGGTCTCCTCAGTTCCCAAATGTTTACAGAGTATTGTTAAAAGTAGAGGTGATGCAGCACAATGGTAAACATGCTCCTGTTCCAGCTTTTCTGAAACATGTTTCTGACATCAAATTCAAAATGAGCATATATTTTTCAATAAACAATACAATTTTTCAGCTTCGTCATTTGATATGTTGTCTTTCTACTATTTTCAATGAAATATAAGGTTTCCATGATTTGCAAATTAGCACATTAGTGGGGCAGCATAGCTAACCTATTGTGCATTTTGTGAATACAAGCACCAAATTTGGCACAAATGTACATTGACATATGGCGAACATTTTCAGATATTGAGCCACTCGGAATTCTCTCTTCATGTCCGCCATATTGGAATTCAAAATGGCCGCCATTTGAAATCTTCATTTTCAATTATCAGTGGGTCTAATGCTGCTTTTAACTTGATTCTGGTGTCTAAATGTATGTTTTGGGGGGCAAGGAATCCAATGATAACAATCTGCATTGTGTATCTTTTAGCAATGAGCCGCCATGTTGGATTTCAAAATGGCTGCCATTTAAAATCTACATTTGCGATTACCTTTGGGTTTAATAGCGCTATTGACTTGATTCTTGTGTCTAAATGTATGATTGGGGGGGGGGCAAGGAATCCAATGGTAACAAGCTGACTATTTCACACAATCTTCAAAGTAACCATGGTAACCATGCTGGCTAAAGCTATTACAGATGTTTGATAGTTGGAGAAATTGGCGCTTCGACCAGCCTTTGATCAGCACTACCAACAGCAGCTGCTGTCCATGGTGCTGATGATCATGAATATGAATATGCGATGCAGATTGTTACCATTGGATTCCTTGCCCCCCAAAACATACATTTAGACACCAGAATCGAGTCAATAGCAGCATTAGACCCAAAGATAATCGAAAATGTAGATTTCAAATGGTGGCCATTTTGAATTCCAATATGGCGGACATGAAGGGAGAATTCCGAGTGGCTCAATATCTGAAAATGTTCGCCATATATCAATGTACATTTGTGCCAAATTTGATGCTTGTATCACAAAATGCACAATCCTTTTGAATATTCGAGCTAAACCGCCCCACTACATTGATTTTATTTACAGTTTACACAGCATCCCAACTTTTTTGGAATTGGGGTTGTAAACACACACACATGTATGTGTGTGTGTGTGTGTGTGTATAGACATAAACGAGACACTGCGCCTGGCTGAATTATAACAGCATTAATATTTTTTCCAGTGTTTATTTCTGTTGTTTGTGGTGTTTGCAGGAGTAGAGGAGGTGTTCCTCCCCCCCAGGCTGCAGTTCCTCGTGGGGCAGCACCCAGAGGAGCTCCACCGAGCCGCCTTCCGTCCAATAGGGGGAGAGCACAGAGAGGGCGTGGTGCTCCACCCCCTGTGGGATATAGACCACCGCCCCCTGTAGTGCAGGACTCATATGGAGAATACGTGAGCAAATTATTTTTTTTTATACCTCATGCTGCTGATGATCTGTTCTACCTTTATTTACACACCTGACAGTGTTCAGAAAAGGGCTTATTGATGAGTAAACGAGGAATAAACAGTGTGTTCGACTTTGTATTGTCAGTTTCAAAAGTTTGAAAGAATCCCTTGACTGGTGTGTGAACAGGATATTCTTTGAGAAAGAGTTTAGTTTCATACAGTGTTCCCTCAAATAGACAGAGGTGGATGTGAGAGTGCACTGGGCACCTGAGCTTTAGAAAATGCTGACTCAGCAGTCTGATGAAGGTTGTTCATAAAAGTTTTCAGTCATCTGGGTTGTGAAATGTGTCGTCTCATCAAGCCAAGGCTACTGGAGCTGTGTTATAAATCACAAGGAGTTTTCTCAGATGGATACAAAGCACCAATCTCCAACACAGAGCTCAGCAGTTGAAGGTTAAAGGTCTGGGATTTCTTGTTGTGATAAGTTTCCTTGGGAAATTGATCCAAACTTGGCATTCTGGGGTTTTTCTTCAACCTTGTGCATGAGAGTTCCTCTAAGATGATGTAGTCCTAATAAAATAATGAAATCTTTCATGGAGAGATATTTCATGGCCACTATTTAAAGGGTTGTTACAGACTAAAAGAAAACAATGGATTATTGAGAAGGTCAACTGACATCAATTTAGTGATTGGTAATTCCCGTCCAGGGTGGCGCTATGGTGCAGTAGGTCGTGTTGCTGCCTCACAGCTCCAGAGTTCCTGGTTCAATTCCCAGAGCTCGGGTTCCTGTATCATGCTCAGGTACCGGTACCTCGAGTCGGATGTATTCCTACCTTGTGCCCAGTGTGCCTGGGATACTTTCTGGAGCCAACACAACCCTGACCAGGACAGCCGCTTATTAAAGATGAATGAAAGAATGAATTCCTACTCACTATCTAATTCATGCAACAGCAATCTACCGGGGCAGCTTCCTCCAACGCTGACTGACCAGTGAGGAAATATTCCAAGGAAAAACAAGTCTTTCCCAAAGGGTCTGTGGGTTGTTATGGGGTTAATAAGGTCTGATCACTTGGCTGATTCTAAACTTCCAAAGTGGGAAGGTGGTACCACTCAAGGGGGGCAGGTACTTTTGAGGAATCAGAAGGTATATTATGTGACGTCAAGAGGTACAGCCAACTGGAGTGAACAAGGAGACGCTTTTTGGTTCCTTCAGCCAAGATGAAGGAGAACTTGTAATTAAGTTGCTTTACATTACATTAATGGCATTTAGCAGTTGCTCTTACCCAGAGTGACATACAACACACCCAGAGTAGCCTGGGGAGCAGTTGGGGGTTTGGTGCCTTGCTCAAGGGCAATTCAGCCATTCCTGTTGGTCCAGGGAATTAAACCAGTGACCTTTTGGTCCCAAAGCTGCTTCTCTAATCATTAGGCCATGGCTTTAGATATATTGGATTGTGAAATGCCAGAATTGTGGTTAGTGCAGTAACAGCATGTAGGTACAGTAAGTGTAACATTCAACTAGCTAGCATAATGGCCTGAGGTTGGGCTGAAGTGCCCTTGAATAAAGCACCTAACCCCCAACTGCTCCCTGGGCACTGTAGCATAGCTGCCCACTGCTCTGGGTATGTGTGTGTGCTCATTGGTCACTTGTGTGTGCTTCAGATGGGTTAAATGCACAGGACGAATTTCCCCGTGCTTGAGTGTGACAAATAAAGGCTTGGCTTTTTCTTGACTAGTGAGGAAAACATGGCAACCAGGAGAAATTTCAAATCAGCAATTTGACTAGCAATTTGGGTAACAGCAGGTCGAGGAGGTGATCTGAAACTGAACAGATTCCCTGATATATAACCATATCTGACTGCATAATTCAAGGGTCAACACACCAACGTGCTGAGGTCACAGCGTACAATGCCTGCACCACCTGCTCCCTCGTCACCTTGTCGCCTTGAATGTACCTGAACGCTTGCTGTAACCTTGCTCACAAACACAAACACACTCCAGAACATCTGCTCGATGATGAATACAGCAGCGTCAATGCAAGTCAGGACTCTGCTAACGTCGTCTCTCCAGACAAGCGTGTAAACATGTAAGCAAACGCACATGGGAGCTTTTGTTTACTTCCCTGGAGCTGTTTGTGGTTTTATTTTTTATTATTTTTTTTCCTTTTTATTATCAAGAGGATCATACTGGAATGCTTTCATTTCAAACTGAGCTTTCATTCTTAGCTGTGTATACAGATTAAATCCCTGCTGTTCCTGCATGTTTGCCTTCTCACACTTGTAATTTGTGAGTGAATGGATTTGAGATGGGAATTTCTCATAGGCCCATTGATGATCATGGGATATCTGATGAAGCCAGATCATGTGACTGAACCACTTAAAATCAGTGAGTCATGTCCTGATTAAACAAATTCCAAGAGTTAGAGAAGAGTAAAGCTGCTGATGAGAAGGGAGTCTCATACGCTGGCTGTTCGTTCATTTCATCTCCATCTTTCGTACGCACTTTATCCTGGTTAGAGTCACAGTGGATCATTCACAGGGCACCTTGCACACCTGCTCACATACACATTCACACCAAGGGGTAACTTAGAGTCAGCTATCTACCTGCTCTTTACACAAAAATCACACACATGGCACACATGATTATGTGAGTAATATAGGATCATGTGGAAAAACATGTGAAAGTGCTTTTCAGTATGTTATGGATTGAAATTGAATGTGAACTCAAGTAAATTCCAAACTCATTGGATATAAAATTAAATAGATAAATCACGTGTAAGGAATCACGTGAAAATAAATGAATCATACAAAGAATTGCACATGAAAATGGATGAATCCTGTGTAAAGAATCACACGTGAAAAGAATGAATCATGCTTAAAGAATCACACATAAAATAAATTAACCATGTACCGTATAAAGAATCACACATAAAATAAATGAATCCTGTAAAGAATCTCATTAAAAGAGATGAATCATGTAAAGAATCACACGTAAAATAAATGAATCATGTATAAAGACTCACATATAAAATAAATGAATCATGTAAAGAATCACATTAAAAGAGATGAATCATGTATAAAGAATCACACATAAAATAAATGAATCATGTAAAGAATCACATTAAAATAGATGAATCACGTCAAGAATCACATTAAAAGAGATGAATCGTGTATAAAGACTCATACATAAAATAAATGAATCATGTAAAGAATCACACATAAAATAAATGAATCATGTAAAGTGTAGCAGTTCGGATGGGTGGGTGGAGCACAGAAGGACGGCAGGCAAGAACTAAGTTCACAAAACCCGTTTATTATGGCTTTTCAGCCTTACTATACATACACACACACACACACACACACACACACTCCAGTCATCTGGTTGGGGAGAGAGCCTCTCTGTTCTCGCTATCTTCCTTAAATAGGGCGCGGTCACTGGGGAAGACACACAAACATATTAAATCAACCTCAGGTGCAGTGATTCTGCTACTTACCTTCCCCGACTCCATCCTCCAGTCACAGACCAATGCTTGGCCACGCCCCTGCTGTCACATACCCCCACCGCCCGACTCAGGCCGGGCGGCCGTCCGGCCTGCAGCCGACTCCCCCCCCCCCGACGGGAGAGGAAGTCCGCCACGGCCATCTGCGCCCCCAGCCTGTGGATCACCTTGAAGTTGAAGGGTTGGAGTGCCAGATACCAACGGGTGATCCACACATTGGCATCCTTCATGCGGTGGAGCCACTGGAGGGGCGCGTGGTCTGAACAGAGGGTGAAAGGGCGTCCCAGCAGGTAGTAACGGAGGGTGAGGACTGCCCACTTGATCGCTAGGCACTCCTTTTCAATGGTGCTGTAGCACCCCTCACGCACCGACAGCTTCCTACTGATATACAACACTGGGCGGTCCTCCCCCTCCACCTCCTGGGACAAAACAGCCCCCAGCCCTCTGTCCGACGCATCCGTCTGTAACATAAAGAGGAGAGAAAAGTCATGGGAGTATAAACGTGGCCCTCCACACAGTGCAGCCTTTACCTCAGAAAAAGCCCGCTGGCATTGCTCCGTCCACTGGACCGGATCTGGTGCCCCCTTTTTAGTCAGATCAGTCAGCGGGCTGGTGATGTCTGAATAGTTAGGTATAAACCTACGATAATAGCCAGCCAGCCCCAGGAACTGTCTCACCCCCTTTTTGGTCGTGGGCCTCGGGCAGGCCGCAATTGCCGCTGTCTTGTTAATTTGGGGACGCACCTGCCCGTTGCCCAAGTGGAAGCCCAGATACCGTACTTCCACCCGCCCAATCGCACACTTCTTCGGGTTGGCTGTGAGACCCGCTCGCCTCAGCGACCTAAGGACGGCCCTCAGATGTTGGAGGTTCCTCGGCCAGTCATTACTATAGATAATGATATCGTCGAGGTAGGCGGCCGCATAGGTGGTGTGGGGGCGGAGGACCCTATCAATCAGCTGCTGAAATGTAGCGGGCGCCTCAAACAGCCCAAAAGGAAGTGTGACAAACTGGTGTAAGCCGAACGGTGTGGAAAAGGCCGTTTTTTTCTCGGGATAATGGAGTCACGGGGATCTGCCAATAACCCTTTGTTAAATCCAGTGTCGAGTAAAAGCGAGCTGTGCCTAGTCAATCAAGCAACTCATCAATACGAGGCATTGGGTATGCATCGAATTTAGACACCGTGTTGACTTTCCTATAGTCTACACAGAACCGGACCGACCCGTCGGCCTTGGGTACAAAGACCACCGGGCTGCTCCAGTCACTGTGGGACTCCTTGACGATGCCCATTTTGAGCATGGCCTCGAGTTCTTCCTGAACCACTTTTTCTTGTGTTCGGGTAGCCTGTAAGGGCGGCTACGCACTACCACCCCCGGGGGCATCTCAATGTGGTGCTCTATGAGGTTGGTGCGGCTGGGCAGGGGCGAGAATACGTCCGAAAACTTGGTCTGCAACTGGGCAACCTCCGCAAGTTGGGTCAGGGAGAGGTGGTCTCCACAGGGGACCAGAGAGGTACATGATGCCATTGTTCCCTTTTGAACCTCCGGCCCCAGCTCCGCCTTCTCCGGAACCACCGACACCAATGCCACGGGGACCTCCTCATTCCAGAGTTTGAGCAGATTGAGGTGGTAAACCTGTAACGCCCCACCCCTGTCTGTTCGCCTCACCTCATAGTCAATGTCCCTGACTCGCCATGTGACCTCAAAGGGTCCTTGCCACTTGGGGACTAATTTGGAGCTCGATGTGGGCAACAGTACGAGTACTTTATCTCCTGGTGCGAACTCCCTGAGGCATGTACCCTTGTCATACAGGTGGGTTTGTCGTTCTTGGGCCTGCCGCAAATTCTCCTGGGTTAGGTGGGTGAGTGTGTGGAGTTTTGCGCGCAGGTCAATAACATATTGGATTTAATTTTTACTTGGTGAAGGTCCCTCCTCCCAGTATCCTGCAGCACATCTAGAATGCCGTGCGGCTTATGCCCATATAACAATTAAAACGGGGAGAACTCCGTGGTGGCTTGGGGGACGTCTCACACTGAAAACAACAAGGGTTCGAGCCACTTATCCCAATTACATGCGTCCTCACTTACGAATTTTTTAATTATATTCTTGAGGGTGCGATTGAACTGTTCAACTAAACCGTCCGTTTGTGGGTGATACACGCTGGTGCGGATCGGTTTAATACCCAACAACCTATACAGTTCATTTAGTGTACGTGACATAAACACGGTGCCTTGGTCAGTCAGAATCTCTTTTGGGATTCCAACTCGGGAGATAACGTGGAAGAGCGCCTCCGCAATACTGTGTGCTGAGATATTGCGAAGAGGCACCACTTCCGGGTATCGCATTGCATAGTCCACCAGAACTAATATAAAGCGGTACCCTCGTGTTGACCGATCTAATGGCCCGACGAGATCCATCCCAATTCTTTCGAACGGGGTCTTGATTAATGGGAGAGGGCGCAAAGGTGCTTTTGGAATGGCCGCTGGATTTACTAACTGGCATTCGCGGCATGCCGTACACCACCTACGGACATCGCCGCGAATCCCTGGCCAATAGAACCAGGCCATTATTCGGGCTAGTGTTTTATCCTGCCCTAAGTGTCCAGCCATGGGATTAAAGTGAGCTGCCTGGAATACCAGTTCCCGGCGGCTCTTCAGAATCAACAGCTGTGTGACTTACTCTTTAGTTTGAGTGTCCTGTGTCACTCGGTATAATCTATCCTTCATAATCGTGAAGTAGAGGAAGGACGGGGTGGCGTTTGGCTGGAGCATTTGACCATCGATTACTCTCACTTGGTCAAATGCACACCGCAGAGTCTCGTCTCGTGACTGCTCTAATAGAAAATCAGCAAGGGATTCCCCGATAGAGGAGGAGCCAGTGGCTCCTCACTCTGACGCGGAGCTGATGTAGATGGCTCTGTGACAGCTGCTCCCGCCAATGCGACACCAGGACCTCCCCTTATTAAACTACGGCAGGACCCACTTTTCACTAGGTGACTCATTGATTCCCCAAATCCCGGCCAATCCGTCCCCAAAATTATTGAGTGGGTAAGGCGAGGATTAACCGCCGCCTTCACTATAAATTTTTCCCCTCGAAAAAAAATGTGGACCGACACTAAAGGGTAGTTGTGAACATCCCCGTGCACACACAACACCTTCACCAATTGTGCTCCCCCCAATGCCTCGTCTTGCACCAGGTTTTGGTGGATTGAGGTCTGATTACAACCAGAATCCACCAACGCCTGATGTGTATCCCCTTGGATACTCACCGGTATACAATATGCTCCGGCCCGATTGAGGGCGGCTCCTGGTGCGTCGGGGATCCGAACCACCATGCCCACCTCCATTACCGAGCACTGGTGTTGAAGGTGGCCCGGCTCCCCGCAGCGCCAGCAAACCGGCCTGGGCTTCCTCTCTGCACTGGTGCTCTGGGGCTCACTCACCTGAGGGGGGGGGGAGAGACAGACATAGAAGGGAGAAACGGGAGGGCACCGCGGGTGTGGCGGGCCGGCTGGGGTGGGGCCGGCCCCGCCTCCGTGGTGGGGGAACGGGGCGAGGATGAGACACAGGAGGAGAGGGGGAGAGAGAGAGAGAGGAGGGGGAGAAGAGGTGGTCTGCTGTCCTGCCGTCGGGACAGCTGCCAAATGGTCCTCCGCCAGCTCGATTGCCTGATCCAGTGACGCTGGGTGGTGGCACTGGACCCACTCTGCAGCTCCGGCTGGTAGACGCGCGATGAACTGCTCCAGCGCCACCTGGTCGATGATCCCCTCGGCGTCGCAGTTGTCCGCCCTCAACCACTGCCCGCAGGCGTCCCGGAGTTGCTGGCCAAACGTGAACGGCCGGCCGACTTCCTCCAAGCACAAAGCACGCAAGCGTTGCCGTTGTTGCTCGGGGGTGCGCCCCACACGCTGGAGGACGGCCCAGCGAAGGTCCGCGTAGGCCAGCCGGCAGTCGGTGGGGAGCTGTAGCGCGGCCAGTTGCGCCTCTCCCGTTAGCAGGGGGAGGAGGCGCGCCACACGCTGTTCCACCGGCTACCCCGAGGTCTCTGCTACCTGCTCAAAGAGCATGAGGAAGGCCTCGGGGTCGTCCTGTGGGACCATCTTCATCAGGGTGAAGGGGGACGGCCCCGCGGCGGGGGACCCTGCCGACATGAGGAGGTGCCGGAACGCCTGTCGCTCTTCCTGCTGAGCCAGCACCAGGGCCTCGAACCGCTGTTCCAGTTCCTTCCGGAGGGCGACTAGTGCCTGGTGCTGGCTTTGCTGGGCTGTGGCGAGGGCGTGGACCAGCTCGGCGAAAGGGGAGGACTCCATGGGGCTGTTCTGCTTCGGCGCTCCAATTCCCGGGTTTCGGCACCACTGTAGCCGTTCGGATGGGTGGGTGGAGCACAGAAGGATGGCAGGCAAGAACTGAGTTCACAAAACCCGTTTATTATAGCTTTTCAGCCTTACTATACACATACATACATACATACATACATACACACACACACACTCCAGTCGTCTGGTTAGGGAGAGAGCCTCTCTGCTCTTGCTCTCTTCCTTAAATAGGGCGCAGTCACTGGGGAAGACACACAAACACATTAATCAACCTCAGGTGCAGTGATTCTGCCACTTACCTTCCCTGACTCCGCCCTCCGGTCACAGACCGATGCTTGGCCACGCCCCCGCTGCCACATAAAGAATCACACATAAAATAAATGAATCATGTATAAAGAATCACACATAAAATAAATGAATCATGTATAAAGAATCACACATAAAATAAATGAATCATGTAAAGAATCACATTAAAAGAGATGAATCATGTAAAGAATCACACGTAAAATAAATGAATCATGTATAAAGACTCACACACAAAATAAATGAATCATGTAAAGAATCACATTAAAAGAGATGAATCATGTATAAAGACTCACACATAAAATAAATGAATCATGTAAAGAATCACACATAAAATAAATGAATCATGTACAAAGACTCACACAAAATAAATGAATCATGTAAAGAATCACATTAAAAGAGATGAATCATGTATAAAGAATCACACATAAAATAAATGAATCATGTAAATAATTACACATGAAAATATTTCATCCATTATCTGTAGCCGCTTATCCTGTAAAGGGTCGCAGGCGAGCTGGAGCCTATCCCAGCTGACTATGGGCGAAAGGCGGGGTACACCCTGGACAAGTCCCCAGGTCATCACAGGGCTGACACATAGACACAGACAACTATTCACACTCACATTCACACCTACGGTCAATTTAGAGTCACCAGTTAACCTAACCTGCATGTCTTTGGACTGTGGGGGAAACCGGAGCACCCGGAGGAAACCCACGCGGACACGGGGAGAACATGCAAACTCCGTACAGAAAGGCCCTCGTCAGCCACTGGGCTCAAACCCACAACCTTCTTGCTATGAGGTGACCGTGCTAACCGCTACACCTCTGTGTTGCCCCACATGAAAATAAATGCACCATTTTTGTAAAGAATCACACATGTGAAATAAATGAATCATATATAAATAATCACACAAAAATACATGAACTGTGGTCAGAAATGCACATGAAAATAAATGAATCATTTAAAAAAATCACACGTAAAAATATATGAATTGTGTATAAAGAATCACACATGACTAAATCATGTATAAAGAATTACACATGAAAATAAATGAATTGTGGAAAGAATTGCATGTGAAAATAGACAAATCATGTGTAAAGAATCACATATGAAAATAGGTGAATATGTAAAAAACTCACACATGAAAGAACACATTAAAGAATCATACATGAAAATAAATGACTTGTGCAAAATAGAATCACGTAAAATAAATGAATCATGCCAAAAAAGTCATTTAAATGTAAATGAATCATTTGTAAAGGATCATGTGTGAAATGAATGAATTGTGTAAAAAAATTAGAAAAACTGATTAATGTGAAAATAATGAATCGTTTATAGAAAAATTGGATGGAACTGAGGACGCTGGAGCTTAAGGTGGCAACGCGAGCCTTGGTTCCACTGTGTCCATCTCTAATTTTAACCTGTGTGAAAATGGATGAATCTGTGATAATTCAGGAATTCTGGTACGGACGTGTTTCTCATAGCTCGAGTTTAAAAGCAAAGACACAAACGTCTGTTGGCTGTTCCTAAGTGGACTGCGGTGTTCATTTCATTTACTGTCAGGTTTCTTTAACAACAGATCTTATTTTCTGTTCTGCATCTCTGTCGTCTGCCCTCGGTGTCTCCACATTGGCAGGAGCAATAAATCCCAGCTCTAAATTTCTCCCTCTTGCAACTCCTTGACCTCCTCCTCCTCCTTGTCCTCTCTGACATCCTCTTCCTGGACTCCTGTTACCTATTCATTAAACCTGCAGCAACTAGAGCCATGCCGTCTTCCTAATCTCTTATCCGAACCAAAATAAATTCCCCTGGAATGTGATTAAGAGCGTGGATATGATGTCCGTCCTGCCAGAGAGCCCAGATTTCATAAAGAAACCCTTGAAGAACTTGGGTCTGATACCTGAGAGGCTCGCCGGAGGCCTCCGCTGTCTCGGGGATGAAGAGAAACACTTGTCGCTTTAATTAGCCCTCATAATGAGCCTTTGTGCAGATCAGGAGCTTTCCAGGACCGAATGAAAGATGCAAAAAGACAGGAAAGATGGTTTTAGAAGCCTGGATTTCTTTTGGATAAATACATCGTCCAAGAGCCCTGTGATGACCTGGCGACTTGTCCAGGGTGTACCCCGCCTTTCGCCCGTAGTCAGCTGGGATAGGCTCCAGCTTGCCTGCGACCCTGTAGAACAGGATAAAGCGGCTACAGATAATGAGATGAGATGAGATGAATAATTTGACATACTTACTGTATGTTTGTACCAGTTGCTACATGCTTTTCCAGCAGAAACAGTGAACGTTTACAAGATGTTGGCAAACAGGGAATGTTTCTGAGGGTGCTTTCACACCAACAGCAGTTGGTGCTCACTAAACCGTCCATTCGAACCAAAAGCTCTTCGTTCGGTTCGTTTTCGTCAGTGTGAAAGCATCAATCGCACTCGGGTGCGCACTAAATCAAGCGGACCGAGATCTCCAAAAAGGGGTGGTCTCGGTCCGCTTGATTCTTTTTTTTTTTATTAGAAATTTTATTGTCTGTTCTTCAGTAAAAAAAAAAACAGAAATTTGTCTTAGACACGGCTTCAACAGAAATTAAAAACACACTTACAAACACATTCACACACAACAACCAATAGTACATGGCCAAAACAGAGAATAGCCGCGGATGCGCACTTGCGCGCCCGAAGACACACTATAGACAGGGCGAACCACTGTTGAGCGTTTATTGTTTCATGATTAACAACCACCACCACACCACATAGATAAAGCGGCTAGAGGTAATGAGATGAGATGAGATGATATGATATTAAAATGCAAAGTTCCTGTGCAAAACACACCAAGAGCCGTTTAGATGTTTATTTTTGTATTTTCCATCTCGACCCTCACACTATATGTCGAAACGCACATATAGATTCTGCTCAAATACTGACCTTTCCACTTAACGATGTCTTTTGACCTGGTTTCCTGCTACAGTTGGGAATTCTTCCATGTCTGTGCCGCTTCTGACCCATTTCATGTCCCATACAACACATTCTCGTTCTGACCCTTTTTGTTATCCATATTCTTTATTTCATATGTTTTATATGGTTCTTTATGCTCTCTTTCTTTGTAAGTGTTTCAGTTTGTTCTTTGTTTACCACTAAGCTAGTTTAAGCTGCTTGTTGTCCTTGACAACACACACAAGCTCGTTCTTTTGTAGTCTTTTTCTTATGAACTCTAATGTATTTGTTGTCTCTTGTGGGTGTGGTCATCATGTTTTGTTTTTTTTTTGTTCTGATGATAAATCGAAGTAAGTACCCAACCTGTTCATCCGCTCTACGATTTAGACACACATCTTTTAATGAAAATGTATTTACTTTTGAATTACACATTACATCATTACATGCTGGGGCGGCACGGTGGTGTAGTGGTTAGCGCTGTCGCCTCACGGCAAGAAGGTCCGGGTTCGAGCCCCATAGCCGGCGAGGGCCTTTCTGTGCGGAGTTTGCATGGTGCCTGTGTGGGTTTCCTCCGGGTGCTCCGGTTTCCCCCACAGTCCAAAGACATGCAGGTTAGGTTAACTGGTGACTCTAAATTGACCGTAGGTGTGAATGTGAGTGTGAATGGTTGTCTGTGTCTATGTGTCAGCCCTGTGATGACCTGGCGACTTGTCCAGGGTGTACCCAGCCTTTCGCCCGTAGTCAGCTGGGATAGGCTCCAGCTTGCCTGCGACCCTGTAGAAGGATAAAGCGGCTAGAGATAATGAGATGAGATGAGATCTTTTAATGAAAATGTATTTACTTTTGAATTACACATTACATCATTACATGCTGGGGCGGCACGGTGGTGTAGTGGTTAGCGCTGTCGCCTCACGGCAAGAAGGTCCGGGTTCGAGCCCCATAGCCGGCGAGGGCCTTTCTGTGCGGAGTTTGCATGGTGCCTGTGTGGGTTTCCTCCGGGTGCTCCGGTTTCCCCCACAGTCCAAAGACATGCAGGTTAGGTTAACTGGTGACTCTAAATTGACCGTAGGTGTGAATGTGAGTGTGAATGGTTGTCTGTGTCTATGTGTCAGCCCTGTGATGACCTGGCGACTTGTCCAGGGTGTACCCCGCCTTTCGCCCATAGTCAGCTGGGATAGGCTCCAGCTTGCCTGCGACCCTGTAGAACAGGATAAAGCGGCTACAGATAATGAGATGAGATGAGATCATTACATGCTAATCTTTGTGCTAGCTTTGTTAGCAGAGTCGCAGTGCGTCTGACCGAGTCTGCTAACTCTATTAGCTACAGACACTCATCAGAGGCACCAGCGATCTCTGCTACTTCCTTCTGAGCTTTATTTTTCTTCACAGTGTGTCTGTACATGACAAGATACAATGAAACCGTGGTTATACGTCTTTCCGTTTCAGTATTTTCACTTTACAGAGTCACAACTGAGAAAATCTGCGGTTCAAGTGCTGCTTGTGACTGAACTCACGGCTCCTCGTGCAGAAAGTAAACGATCCCCTGTCGCTTTTTTTTTTCCTCCCACTAATGTGTGTGACCCCTTGGAGTAGTAATACACTTGGATCTGGAACGCTTTCCACAAGCAGTCGTCTGTTCTGCTGAGACGTGAGCACTCTGATACTGATGATGGGCGTCACTTTTATTCTCCTTCGTACAAAGAGCAATTTGTGTGGAATTAATCTACAGGATAATGACTACAGTCGGAAAGAAGGGATTTGAATTCGGTGTGTGTGTGGCCTGTTGGGTTAGCTGTATTGTATTCACTCACACACTCTCACACACACCAGACTGGTTTCTCCCAGACTGCCTGATCTGAGATGCGATATGACCCCAGATCTACTTACTGACTTCTAAAGCACACAGGAGCCCAGGAGGGTGTGTGTGTGTGTTTAAATACTACTGAGGACCAAATGTCCCCACAAGGGAGTAAAGTCTGACAGTTTTGACCTTGTGGGGACATTTGGATGGTTCCTAGAAGAAAATTGTTGTTCTTGTTGTTGTAGTAACAAATAAATACAGAAATAAAAGACCCAATAAGTTTATTTTTCATTGCTGAGGTTAAGGTTAGGTTTCGGTGTGAGTACAGCATTAATTAACTGTATTAATGTCAATGGAAGGTCCTTACAAGGATAGGGAGACAAACGTGTGTGTGTGTGTGTGTGTGTGTGTGTTCAAAGCCTCTGAGGGCAGCTCTTATCTTCTCACCACACTCACGCATACAAATGAAACATACACTTTAGGGCCAGATGCTATCTCTCTCTCTCTCTCTCTCTCTCCCTCCCCTTTCAGTCTCTCTTTTTCAGTCTCCTGCTCTCTCTCTCTCTGTCTCTCTCTCTCACACACACACACACACACACACACACACTCTCTCTCTTTCAGTCTCTATCTCTGTCTTTTTCAGACTCACTCTCTTTTTCAGTCTCTGTCTGTCTTTCAGTCTCTCTAGCTCTCTCTCTTTTTCAGATTCTTACTCTTATCAGACTCTCTCTTTTCAGTCTCTCTCTCTCTGTCTTTCAGTCTCTCTATCTCTCACTCTTTTTCAGACTCTCTATCTCTCACTCTTTTTCAGACTCTCTCTTTTCAGTCTCTCTCTCTCTGTCTTTCAGTCTCTCTATCGCTCACTCTTTTTCAGACTCTCACTCAGACTCTCTCTCTGTTTTTCAGTCTCTCTATCTCTCTCACTCACTCTTTTTCAGACTCTGTCTTTCAGACTCACTCTCTCACTCTTTTTCAGACTCTCTTTTCAGTCTCTCTGTCTTTCAGTCTCTATCTCACTCTTTTTCAGACTCTCTCACTCACTCTTTTTCAGTCTCTCTCTGTCTTTCAGTCTCTCTATATCTCTCACTCTCACTCTTTCAGACTCTCTCAGGCTCTCACTCTTTTTCAGTCTCTCTGTCTTTCAGTCTATCTCTCTCACTCTTTTTCAGTCTCTCTCTCTGTCTTTCAGTCTCTCTGTCTCTCTCTTTTTCAGACTGTCTTTCAGTCTCTCTATCTCTCTCACTCACTCTCACTCTTTTTCAGACTGTCTTTCAGACTCACTCTCTCACTCTTTTTCAGACTCTCTTTTCAGTCTCTCTGTCTTTCAGTCTCTATCTCACTCTTTTTCAGACTCTCTCACTCACTCTTTTTCAGTCTCTCTCTCTGTCTTTCAGTCTCTCTATATCTCTCACTCTCACTCTTTCAGACTCTCTCAGGCTCTCACTCTTTTTCAGTCTCTCTGTCTTTCAGTCTATCTCTCTCACTCTTTTTCAGTCTCTCTCTCTGTCTTTCAGTCTCTCTGTCTCTCTCTTTTTCAGACTGTCTTTCAGTCTCTCTATCTCTCTCACTCACTCTCACTCTTTTTCAGACTCTCACTCTTTCAGATTCTCTCACTCTCTCTTTCAGACTCTCACTCTTTTTCAGTCTCTCTCTGTCTTTCAGTCTCTCGATCTCTCTCACTTTTTTCAGTCTCTCTCTCTCTCTGTCTTTCAGTCTCTCTATCTCTCTCACTCCTTTTCAGACTCTCTCTCTCTCTCTCTCTCTCTCTGATATGGATGATGAGGATGGTTTTTCAGAAATATCTGTTTTTCCTCGGTTTGATGATGATGATGACTTGTACACTGTTGATCAGATTAATGCTTCTTTAGATGAGATGAAAGGGAAACCCGTACCATTAGAGCAGTGTTTTCTGGATTTGGACATGTTTGTGATATCAGTGATAAAATTGCTGTTTGACAATCAGGGGAAACTTTTCAGGTCCACAATAGTTCAAAAATCAAACCTCAGAGTTTTGTGTTTCTCTGCTGCTAAAGGGACCTTTAGAGATGGAAATGAACTGCAGAATTTCAGAGCTACAGGTCGTATACTGGGCGTGTCACTGTGTTGAGAAGAGGCTGATAGTGTATTTCTAAAGCTGACCACCTTTCTTACACTCTCCAAGAGTGAGCTATACAAAGTGAAAAACTGTTGAAATAGACGTGACGTATGTGAAGGACAAATTTTCACGTCCTGTGCAGCGATGTTTGTACACAGCGGTGACTATAATAACAACTGAAATGGGGACGATCCGTGCGGTTTTCCGGAGAGGACGCTTTTTATTGGACTCACATTTCAATCACATGTGAAGCTCCACTGCAGATTTCTCTCACATCTGTTTCAAGTCCTGTGTTTTTTACTGTGCAACAACAACAGAGTATTCTGCTTCAAAAGAGACAAATATTTTCTTCAAAAATCATTTACAACCTCATCAGATGGTGAGGTTTATGGAGAGGACATTTTTGACGGATGAAGGATCCTGTCAGAGGGCATTTAGTTTACAAAAACATTTACCTTTCACTTAAATCTCTTTCTATTGTGAATGAAAGTATTTAATACATCCTGAAGTGAAACCAAGTTTGTGCTTAAAAATGCAATTCTAAATTTAACCAGGAAAATCTCATCTCATCTCATCTCATCTCATTATCTCTAGCCGCTTTATCCTGTTCTACAGGGTCGCAGGCAAGCTGGAGCCTATCCCAGCTGACTACGGGCGAAAGGCGGGGTACACCCTGGACAAGTCGCCAGGTCATCACAGGGCTGACACATAGACACAGACAACCATTCACACTCACATTCACACCTACGGTCAATTTAGAGTCACCAGTTAACCTAACCTGCATGTCTTTGGACTGTGGGGGAAACCGGAGCACCCGGAGGAAACCCACGCGGACACGGGGAGAACATGCAAACTCTGCACAGAAAGGCCCTCGCCAGCCACGGGGCTCAAACCCAGACCTTTTTGCTGTGAGGCGACAGCGCTAACCACTACACCACCGTGCCGCCCCAGGAAAATCTGTGTAATAAATAAAGTGGAATGAAATAAAATGACCACAAGGTCAAAACTGAGCTGCATTTGACTCTTAAACATATTTATAAGATTTTATAAGAGACATTAGTGCTGTAGGTAGAGCTCTAGATGAGTCCCTGTACAATAATGTCCAAGAAACTCAAAGACAGTGTATATAAATATACTGGTGTTCTTCAAAAAGACAACCACGACTGGGAAACAGCACAAACGTGTGTAAGGCTGTTGTTTACAATGCTTTGTCGAAACAAAAGTGGTTCCATCTTTTAAAAAAATAAATAAATAACCATGATTACAGAAAATAGGAAAGGGCTGGTCAAAGAGGCTTGGAAAGGTTTAAATGGTGCAAACGAGCAAAAATCACACTTGGTGTGATTTTTTTTTCTCTGTTCCTTTCCACTCTGTACTTGTGGGATCTTTAAGGGTGGGATTCTTCAGCAGAACAAGAGATAGGTGGGAAAGGGTTTTAATCACAAACATGATTAAAGGTCACTAAATCAGTGTATGGATGAAGTGATGTATGGGTATGGAGAAATGGTTAGAGAAGTAGCTTTGGGACCAAAATGTGGCCAGTTCAATTCCCTGGACCAGCAGGAATGTCTGAAGTGCCCTTGAGCAAGGCACCTAACCCCCAACTGCTCCCCAAGCTGCTCTAGGTATGTTCGCTCTGGATAAGAGCATCTGCTAAACGCCATTAATGTAATGTAATAATGAAGCAGACAGTGAGCTGGCCTAGTGATTAGCGTGTCCGCCTCTCAGTTGGGAGATCATGAGTTCTACTTGCAGTCGGGTCATACCAAAGACCATCATAAAAATAATAATAAACAGTTAAATTTATATACAGTAGCATCTTTCTCATACCCAAGGTTGCTTTACAATTATAAGGAAAGGGGAAAAAAAAAGTCTACCAAAAGATGGTCAGGATGTCATTCCAATGGTGTAGCAGCCAGTCCCACCAAAAGGCGCACGAAAACAAGTCCCGCACAGCCGCCGGGCAACACCAACCGGAATACCGCACCATGGATCCACAAACAGAGCACAGAAGCACCACCACGCAGAGCGCTGGTATGTCCTACACCACTTGCACAGCTGCCGCGACGCCACTGGGCAACATCACTCAGAACACCGCGACAAGCACAAAAGCACCATCGCACAGCGCTGGACAACCCTGATGTTAAAAAGGGAAACAAGCTCACTGCAATCCATAGTGAGGAGCACGGGCATCACTCATGGTGGACCAAGGCCTGGAGGGAACTGACGCCCAAAACTGGGTCCAAAGCTACACCACAACCGCAGACAAAACACTCAAACAAACACAAACATCAAACTACACAAACACAAAAAAGAAAAAACAAAAGAGAAAATAAAAATCTCCGGTGAGAAGCAGCAGCCAGAATGCGCATGGCATACTCTCAACTGGAAACGGAAACAAACAAGCAAAAAAAAAAGTTGTGCAGAGCATGATACTTGCGAAAATCACAAAGAAACGAAAGTTATGGCTGATTAGGTGTTTTTATAAGATTTGACCTTCGTGACCTTGACCCACCAAAAACTAATGATGTCTTTGTGTGACCCTAGTGAGTTTTCCTGTGCATTTTGGTGAAGATTGGTCAAGAAATAACGACGCTAGAGCACCAACAAACAAACAGACAAGCGGACAGATCAACATACTTGCAAAAATCTCCAATTTTCGCAAGTAAAAATGGTACCTGCTGCCGTCTGGCAAGGGATACTGCAATACAAAGACTTTAGACTTGAGAATAATGAAGCAGACTGGAGGCTATGGTCGGAAGGGAAGCACTTTCTTAGCCATGGTTCAAATGTTAGTGCAGAGGTTACTGTGCTCTTTGCCCCTGATCTGACAAGTAAAGTTGGTTTTAGCCAGAGGTGCACTAGTACTGTACTTAAGTACACTTTTTGAGTATCTGTACTTTACTTGAGTATAATTTTTTTTGGCAACGCATGACTTTAACTTCACTACATTTGAAAGCAAATATCATTGTGGCAGCAGGGGCATGGTCAAGAGCCGGTCTGTGACAGGAGGGCGGAGTCAGGAAAGGTAAGTGGCAGAATCACTACACCTGACGTCAGTTAACCTGTATTTGTGTGTGTGTCTTCCCAGTGACTGCGCCCTACTTAAAGAGGGAGAGCAGAGAGCAGAGGAGCTCTCCCCGAACCAGACGCTGAGTGTGTGTGCATCTGTAAAGTTCACATAGTTGTTAGACTGAAAAGTGTAGCAATAAAACGCTCTATCAACCCGAACTCTGTCCTGCCATCTTCTGTGCTCCACCCTTCTACACGAACCGCTACAGTGGTGCCGAAATGCCTGTCGATCCTCTTGCTGGGCCAACACCAGGGCCTTGAAACGCTGCTCCTGCTCCTTACGGAGCATGACTAGCGCCTGGTGCTGGCTTTGCTGGGTCGTGGCGAGGGCGTGGACCAGGTCAGCGAACGGGGAAGACTCCATGGGGCGGTTCGGCATCTGTGCTCCAGGTCCCGGGTTTCGGCACCACTGTAGCAGTTCGTGTAGAAAGGTGGAGCACAGAAGACGGCAGGACAGAGTTCAGGTTGATAGAGCGTTTTATTGCTACACTTTTCAGTCAAACAACTATGTGAACTTTACAGACACACACACTCAGCGTCTGGTTTTAGGGAGAGCTCCTCTGCTCTCTGCTCTCCCTCTTTAAGTAGGGCACGGTCACTGGGAAGACACACACAAACACAGGTTAATTGACGTCAGGTGTAGTGATTCTGCCACTTACCTTCCCTGACTCCGCCCTCCTGTCACAGACCGGCGCTTGACCACGCCCCCGCTGCCACAATCATATTTTTTACTCCATTACATTTCTATCAAGGTCCTCGTTACTCGTTACTATGAAGCAGCTTTGAAAGTGGATGTTTTTTCTTTTCTTTTCTAAAACGTGGTTGTTTTTTTCGCAGGTGACACTGAGAGCCGATCAGTAATCACTAGGGTCACGTCACGTCCATAGACTGTATAAAATCAAGTTCAGTGATTTCTCCACAGCATTATTTAACATGATCAGTTGATGGCAGAATGGAAGGAGGCGGTTCTTCTGGAGAACGCACGCACTCATGGCCATACCAAGAACCCATGTTTCAGTTTTCTGAAAGGAATAAAGAGTCATTTTGCTTTAAGTGTTTGCTTTGTTTGCCTAAAACGGAGCACATCACAGCCTACAAAAACTTGCCGTCCAACCTGTGGAAGCATATTGAGGTCTGTAAATGTTTTATTCCAAGAGAAAACTTGCAATGAAGTTGTCTGTGCTTTTAGAGCTAGCGATAGCATTGCAATAGCTATGCAGTCTAGTTAGTCAAATGACTTTCTATGCATTTGCCCACCAAGTTGCCGTCGCCTTGTCCACAGCTAATGATAACACATAGCTAGTTAACTCGGACACTATTAGCTATCATGTAAAAATGGAGTTACGCTAACATTAATAACGTTAATTTATCTGAAGTCCTTTCAAAAATGTTTTAGCATAATCTTGACAAATAAACAGAATGTAGAAATCTTTCTTTTCTAGCAACATTAGCTACCCAATATGATTTTGAATTTGAAAAGAGTTTGCTAGCATGTCAGGTGGATCTTCACTGACTAGCTAGCTTAACATTAAACCACCATGATTCCACAGGCGGATTCATATGTGCATGAATACATGCATGTGTGCACACACATGCGCGCACATGAGACCTGTGAGATGGACAGTATTGTACTCGTCAGTCACAACAAATTGCTGGAATTTTTTGTTTTGATGTCAGATGATGGGCGGCACAGTGGTGTAGTGGTTAGCGCTGTCGCCTCACAGCAAGAAGGTCCTGGGTTCGAGCCCCGGGGCCGGCGAGGGCCTTTCTGTGTGGAGTTTGCATGTTCTCCCCGTGTCCGCGTGGGTTTCCTCCGGGTGCTCCGGTTTCCCCCACAGTCCAAAGACATGCAGGTTAGGTTAACTGGTGACTCTAAATTGACCGTAGGTGTGAATGTGAGTGTGAATGGTTGTCTGTGTCTATGTGTCAGCCCTGTGATGACCTGGCGACTTGTCCAGGGTGTACCCCGCCTTTCGCCCGTAGTCAGCTGGGATAGGCTCCAGCTTGCCTGCGACCCTGTAGAAGGATAAAGCGGCTAGAGATAATGTGATGTGATGTGATGTCAGATGATGGTTTTGCATTTTTTTTGTCTTGCTTAAAGCAGTGTTGATGTTGGGCAGTTGATGATGATGATGCCCTTTATTGTCACTAGTCACATGTACCAGCGAAATTAGCCGTCAACCTGTCCGTACATATACAACATACAATTGACATAGGGTAGACAGGACAGGAAGACAGGGATAAAGATTAAAAGGAAACACAACATGAGGAGAGATAAGGAAAAAAAGAACAACCCCCCCCACTATGCTCCTGTCAGGAGTACAGTGTGGGAACATTTAAAAAACCTTTGCATAAGCACACAACAACACAAGTACACTTTAAACATGGGACTTGAGGGGGGGAATCAGGGGTAGGGGGTAAGGGGGGGAGGTGGGGGAGGAGGTAATCCAGCGCAAGCAAGCAGCCGTCCGCTCCTGCAGCCATGAAGGCGCTGGTCACGCACCCGCTTGTCACACTGGGGGTAAAAATGGTGACCGCGGAGAGTTAGAGAGGAATGCGAGGAATGAGAGTGTCTCCTGGCAGTGACCTTCAGGGGGAAATGTTGCCTCAGCAACGGCCTGAACCAAGACCGGTGCTGTCTCAGAGCGCCGAATGTCGATAAGATATAAATTGTTTGGTCTTTCCAGACACAGTCTTTGCACGTCCACACCGCTCATCCATATCTGTCCATTCCGTCCATTCTATTCAAATTGATCTCCGAAAAACGTATTCCTTGCAAAGGTGAAAGCTGCTCTGAGATAACAACCATTTTGTGGTTAAAGTTCTGAATGTCCACAGTCTGAGTGCCAACAGCTTTGCCCACGACTCCAATCATATCGGGCAGCTTTGTGGGGCTTTGAACAGCTGTCACCGTTGTCTGATTTCCTCGATATACCAGGGCAATGCCTAATCCAATCAGCAAAAGTCCTGTAATCATGGTTCCAAATAGGTAGATATCTTCAATGTCCTCCACAGAAAGAATCGCCAGGCACACGACCCGCCACCGCTCCCACGCGTCCATCATGTAACCAGCCGCAAACGTTCCGGCAGGACAAACGGGTTCCCCCGAACCCAAACTTCTCGTCGAGAAAACTGTGTCAATTTCGTTAGGAGACCAATTTATCAATTCCATGCTTTTGTAGTTTAGAAAGTAATGCAGGAAGAGTCTCTTCAAAAAGTACAGCAGACGAGACAAAACACAGAAGCACAAGCAGGGAAGAAAAAGGAGGGAGAGGGAGAGCAGAAAATGCGACCACCTTCCACGGAAGCACGGAGAGTTGTTAAGCTCAAGGTTTTAATTAGGTTGAATTGTCATTTTTATTTTCTGAGCAAGCTGCATTTACAGCTATTCCACTGTCTTCCTGATTAACATACACGTGCATGTGTGCGAACACTACGATACTGCTTTGTGGAGGTGAGGAGGAGTGTTACAATTTAAAAATAAATAAATAAATAAATTTAAAATGACAATGGCTCTTTTTCAGTTCAGTTGTGTTTAATTTTGTGACATTCTACCAGGTGTTTATTCTACAGGTTCTACGAGTTAGTCAGTAAATCCAGTCGGTTGCTTCAGAGGCATTAGGTTTTGTAAGCGTTGTGGCAATAATACAACGATGCATTGACAGAAAATGTACTTTTAATACTTAAGTATTTTTAAAACAAGTACTTCAGTACTTTAACTTAAGTAAAAATTTGACTGTACAACTTTCGCTTGTATCGGAGTAACATTTGACCAGGGGGCACTGTTTCGTGGTGAGGGCTGAGAGTGGGGCTTCTGTGTTTGTTAATGTCTGTGCTCCTAACAGTGGCTGTGATATGATTATTTATTTATTTTTATTTTTTTTAAAGTTGATCAAAGGTTACAGGATCTCGATGCTGATGAGGTCTTAATTTTAGGTGGAAACTGGAATGGTACTCGACTTTACACAGGACAGGAATGTTGTGTGCATGTGTTTTGGAGAGGGTACTTAACTCAGTGGATCTTCTAGATATCTGGAGACAGAAGAATACAGGTTTCAGGCAACATACATGAGTAAATGCCTCTGCAGATAGTGTTTATGCCACCAGGTGAGACAGATTATACATCTCAGCAAGTGCATGGAATAGAGTGTCTGCACTTTGTATTCATCCGAGCACTTTTCTTTTTCTGACACCATAGTGGATGTTTCTTTTGCACTGACAAGATGTAAAAGTGCTTATTGGCACTTTAAAACACTAATTTTTGTCAACTTTTTGAGGATTTTTGGAAATATTGGTGAGAACAAAAACATCTATATGAGAGTAAGGCACATTGGTGGGAGAATTGGATAAAGTACAAATTAAAGTTTTCTGCCAACAGTTTTTCTGCCAACCTTTTCAAACGTAATGATTCGGAATTCTCTAAAGCTTTGAGACAGGGAAATACTTCGTTTAGAGCAGCAACTTTTGGTAATAATTAGGCTTCATGTTGTATGTTGTAAATTTGAAGCAGTAAGAGTTGAGTTTTTTTGTTACAGGAAGTAGCTTTAATGTATTTTCATCACATCGGGATATATTGATGGCTCTACATCTTTCTTCTTTAGTTTGTAAAAAAAAAAATACTGAGCAGGATAAACAAATACTCAGTCTTAAAACTCCTGATGGTAGTAGACCTTCTGACTCTTCTGAGATGTGGAGGTTGGCAGCAAATCGTTACACAGACTTGTATGTTGCTGAGGTGTAGATCCACAGAGTATGGAGGATATCCTGCAACATCTCGCATAGCTCAAACTGAATCAGAGGCAAACAGGACTCTACTATCACTCTTCCTTCAATAAGTGACTGGAGCTCTACAGCAGATGTCTAGGCCGAGTTCCTGGCATAGAATCTTTGGGGTTTGATTGGGAAGGACTTTTTGGAAGTACTGCAAGGATGGATCAAAGTTAGGTCTCTGTCTAAGAGCTGTCAGTGAGCAGCTCTGACAGTCCTGCGAAAGAGGGGTGATTTATGTCTACTTGCTAATTGGAAACCTGTGGCCCTGTTATGGACTGAATATAAGATTTTATCAAAAGTGTGGGCAAATAGACTTAATAAGCACATGGAGACTATAGATCATACAGATCAGTCTTATTGTATCAAAGATAACATAGGTAAGTGACGTATTAGACTTTGGACCAGGAAAAGGCTTTTGATTGAGTTGCTCATTTGTACTGTACCGTATCTATTTAACACATTAAGGGCTTTTGGTTCAAGAGATTTGTTTATCTCCTGGGTGAAACGTCTGTGTGGTTAAAATTGGTGGGAGGTTGAGTACTTCAATAAAAGTTGAGAGGCTATTAGTCACGGCTGCCCACTCTCAGGCTTGATGTACTCCATATCAGTTGAACCTTTATGTTTACTTCAAAGGACATTGGTGGGGCTGAAGGCTAATTTCCTGGAGAAATGCATAAAACTCTCAGCTTATGCTGATGACACAACTGTGGTCGCATGTGACAATACTGATGTCTTTTATGGCTTTTGAAAGAAATTAATTTCCGTTTCCGGTCGAGAGTACGCCGTGCATGTTTTGGCCGCCGCTTCTCATTGGAGCTTTTAAATTTTCTTTTTTTTTCCTTTTTTTTGTGTTTGTGTAGTTTGATGTTTGTTTTTTGTTTGAGTGTTTTGTCCGCCAGTTGTGGTGCAGCTCCGGATCCAGTTTTGGCATCAGTTCCCTTCAGGCTTTGGTGCGCTGTGGGTGATGCCTGTGCACCTCGCCATGGACTGCAGTGAGCTTGTTGCTCATTTTAACATTGTGGTTGTCCAGAGCTCTGTGCGGCGGTGCTTTTGTGCTTGCCGTGGTGTTCCAAGCGATGTTGCCTGGTGACGTCACGGTGGCTGGGCAGATGGTTTGTAACATACAGTACCAGCATTGTATGTGGTGATGCTTCTGTGCTCGCTTTGTGGATCCATGGTGTGGTGTTCCAAGCGATGTTGCCCAGCGATGTTGCAGCGGCTTTGCAGGCGGTGTGGAATTTATCTTCATGCACCCGGTGGGACTGTGTTAGCTACGCCATTGGAATTACATCCTGACCCATTTTTGGTGGACTTTTTTTTTCCCCTCAATTGCAAAAAAAGGTTCAGCTGTGTTATACCTATCTGTTCAGGAAGGGGTCAAGGCTTTATGGACAGAGAAAGTAGGAATGCTGCATTTCAACTCAAAGACTCCTTTATGCCCCCGATATCAGCTTGGCACAGACTGATTGTGCTCTCTTGCAAAGGGCAGCCAGATTTGGAATGGATAAACAACTGTTTTTAATGGACCTTTTAATGGACCTAAGCTCAGTAGGTGTGACAGGCTTGGACTGTTTTAATTACCCAAGGAAGAGACATTATACCTAGTGTGTGGGTGCGAGAGGAGCCACTGTTTTATAATCCAGCTGTACCAGCTGTGGCTCTACAGCCCCACTCTTTAAGAGCTGGGTTCATCCGGGCAGGTATTACAAAACTACAACACCTAGTAAAAGCATTTTCTTGGTGCTCTCTTGACGAAGTAGTGAGCCGCACTGGGATTAATTCAGTCCACATGATCCAAAAACCGTTTACAGAAATTCAAAATGTGGTCGAGGTAAAACATCTCCTCTGGTCTCCAATGAATTTTACAGAAGATCTGGAGCTTTTCCCTGAGGTTCAGGTGAGATCTGCTGAAGAATAGTTACGAGAGGGGTGAGACATGATCCTCAGTTTTAAAACACCGCAGCTGTCACCCTTCCACAGTATTAGCAAGAAAGCACTCAAGCAGGGGTGTGTGAAGATGAAGAACTTTCAGGCTTGCTTTGGTGTGAAGGAGTCGAGATGGTGTGAATTTTTTTGGATCAGGCTCCAAAAAAGGAGGTAGGAGTTTCTGTGGAGAATGGAAAACATTGGCACACTAGTTTGTTGGATGTTCAAGGCTGATGGAGTTGTTTAATCATGTTAAAGAATGGTGTGTGAGATTAAGGGAGGGATTTTTCTGGAATTTGTTTATTTTTGGTCCTAAATATTCAGTAGCAGGGAGAGACCACATTGTTCTTCTGAATTTTATTTTTGGAAGTGTGGCTGTCACGGAGAAACAAAATGGAAGGGTCAGGAATAACAGAGCTAGGGTTGCTTTTAAAAGTGTATTTGTCTGTGCAGTTAAAAATGGAATTTAAGCTGCTTTTACATGAGGACTTGTGTGGGAACAAGTTGTTCCTAGAACAAGTTGCCCCGGCACAACTGCCTATCGAAATATAATTTATCCTGGAACAATTTGAAACTGGTGGATGCAACTTGCTCCACTTTACGAAGTGGTGCAAGTTGTTCCAGAACATCTTGTTCCAGGCGTAACTTGTTCCCAGCAAACACAATCAGTGGCAAGTGGGAGGGTTTACATGTGCGAGGTAGCGTTCATCCGGGTCATTTATCATCTGGACAAGACCGCTTCATGGAAAATTCAGTGGTCAGTTCTTCTTGAGTGCTTTTCCTTGTCAAGATTCTCTACTTTTAAACAACGGAGTCAAGCGATTCCCAAACCAATCACAGTCATAACTGGACTAAAGAAGTTGTTCTTACCCTCATCCAGTTGTGCTGAGATGCAGATCATTGTTTGCTTTTTCGATTTAAAATTCATTGAAAAGAGCTGACTCAAAGAGTCGATTCATTCCCTGAATGACACATCACTCAAACTGAATCAGTTTTCCGGGAGTGAAAAATGGATTTCCTGCCGAATCACCGAGCATTTAAACAGAAACGAGCTGTGAGAGCACAGTCAAACAAGTTAAAAATAAGCTTCTGATCACTGATTTACACGTGCATTTTTGTGGTCACCTGTCGAACCTTCAGCTTGCCACCAGTAGAGTGTGAGTGTGTAAACACGAAGGAAAGTGGGCACAAAGTGTTCCGGGTGCAACCTGTTCCCGCTGTCTGTGTAAAAGCAACCTGAGTTATCAGTGACTTGGACTCTTTCACTAAAGTGTGGGGGATTGAGGAATATGTTTGAATGGTAAGTGAAGAGGTAACTCAACTTCTGAGGGCATGAACTGATTAATACTGGGTGCTGATCATTTAGTTTGTGTTTGTTGACTGGGCGGCACGGTGGTGTAGTAGTTAGTGCTGTCACCTCACAGCAAGAAGGTCCGGGTTCGAGCCCCGTGGCCGGCGAGGGCCTTTCTGTGTGGAGTTTGCATGTTCTCCCCGTGTCCGCGTGGGTTTCCTCCGGGTGCTTCGGTTTCCCCCACAGTCCAAAGACATGCAGGTTAGGTTAACTGGTGACTCTAAATTGACCGTAGGTGTGAATGTGAGTGTGAATGGTTGTCTGTGATGACCTGGCGACTTGTCCAGGGTGTACCCCGCCTTTCACCTATAGTCAGCTGGGATAGGCTCCAGCTTGCCTGCGACCCTGTAGAACAGGATAAAGCGGCTAGAGATAATGAGATGAGATGAGTGTGGGGGTTATTTAGGTATTTAATAAAAGTATTTGATTTGATCTTTTTGTGGATTCCATTTCTATTGGTAATAAAGATAACTTACAAGTCAAAAGTATTTATCTCTCTGTCTCTTGCCATCCATCCATCCATCCATCCATCCATCCATCCATCCATCCATCTATCTCTGTCTCTCTAGTGGCCTGCCATCCATCCATCCATCCATCCATCCATCCATATCTATCTATCTATCTATCTATCTATCTATCTATCTATCTATCTATCTATCTATCTATCTATCTATCTATCTATCTCACTGTCTTTTGCCATGCATCTATCTATCTATCTATCTATCTATCTATCTATCTATCTATCTGTTTCTCTCTCTCGCTTGCTGTCTTGCCATACATCCATACATTTATCTCTCTCTCTAGCTGTCCATCCATCCATCCATCCATCCATCCATCCATCCCTATCTATCTATCTATCTATCTATCTATCTATCTATCTATCTATCTATCTATCTATCTGTCTCTCTAGCTAGCTTGCCATCCATCCATCCATCTATCTATCTATCTATCTATCTATCTATCTATCTATCTATCTATGTTTCTATCTATCTATCTATCTATCTATCTATCTATCTATCTATCTATCTATCTATCTGTTTCTCTCGCTTGCTGTCTTGCTATCCATCCATCTCTCTCTCTCTGTTACTGTCTTGCCATACATCCATACATTTATCTCTCTCTCTAGCTGTCTTGCCATCCATCCATCCATCCATCCATCCATATCTATCTATCTATCTATCTATCTATCTATCTATCTATCTATCTATCTATCTATCTATCTATCTATGTTTCTCTCTCACTTTCTATCTATCTATCTATCTATCTATCTATCTATCTATCTATCTATCTATCTATCTATCTATCACACTTGCCTGATCATGATGATTCTATAGGGATACGATTTAACCAATCAGTGCAATCTCAGCATTATTTTAGCTCCACCCACATGTCTCAGTGGTACACTTGGCGCGCGCACGCACACGCGTGCACACACAGTGAACAAATGCTTCCCTCTTGGCTGAAGTCACACAACTCATCCTTATTGAATTATGGCCCTGGTGCTCCCTCGAACGTGCTGCAAGATCTAATCAAATCCTAATAAACACCACATGTAAACGACACGACACACACTGAGAGCAATCACATCCAACTGTGTGTGTGACGGAACATCACGCTGTGCACTTCAGAGAACCGCTGTTTCACCTAAATTTGAACAGTTCTCACAATCAGAATGGCTGATTTTCCCCAAGGAATCCAACTCTAAATAAAGCCAGCAATTTTATCTACAACATACAGTGATGTAATACTCCATCATTATTAAACTATACTGCTGACTCTGATTATGGCTTATTATTTAGGGATTTTCGGATAAAGTAACTGCAATGTGAGTTGCGTGTGCATCAGTAAAAAAATAACCCTAAAAAACTATTTATACCGAAATGATGAAAGCTGGAACAGATCTTCGTGTACGGTTCGAGTGCTAAACCCACAAACAATCAAGCATTTATTTGTTACTCCATCTTCACAACAGCAAGCGATAAAGTCACAGGTGACTGTTCATTTTTCCCACGTGCACAAAACAGCTGGGATTTCGGCGACAAAGCAACCTGAATTTCTCAAGTCTGCAAATTATGTATGAATGTAAGAAGAAAAACAGCTTGAGAATGAACTGGAGCTAAATTTCAGCTCCACTGTTTCTGCTTTACAGCTTAACCAGTCAGACTGCCTCATATAGACAGTAAAGTACGCATGAGTGTTTCAGTGTGTGTGTGTGTCTTTATCTGAACATCACCTCCTCTTTCCTCTCTAGCAGACAGTCTCACATGGTTATTTTTATCCTGAGGTCTCTCCTCCATGTGCGGCATCCATCTGTACGGTAACTGCCTGAATAAAACTATTTCAACGGATGAAAAAAATATATATCTGTCCCCTCACACTCACAAAGCATCACACCTGCGTGAATATGAAATGCAAAGAAAGCATCATAATATTCAATAAAGAAGACAGCGAGAGGGAAAGACAAGGAGATGAAGGGAAACATTGCTGTGTTCCTTCAAACGAAGAAATAAATCAGATTGTGTTAAAAGTAGAGCATGAGGGTGGAGCTGTTTCTAATTCCATTAGACTGAAAGTTAAACAGGCGGCACGGTGGTGTAGTGGTTAGCGCTGTCACCTCACAGCAAGAAGGTCCGGGTTCGAGCCCCGTGGCCGGCGAGGGCCTTTCTGTGTGGAGTTTGCATGTTCTCCCCGTGTCCACGTGGGTTTCCTCCGGGTGCTCCGGTTTCCAGGTTAACTGGTGACTCTTAATTAACCGTAGGTGTGAATGCGAATGGTTGTCTGTGTCTATGTGTCAGCCCTGTGATGACCTGGTGACTTGTCCAGGGTGTACCCCGCCTTTCGCCCGTAGTCAGCTGGGATAGGCTCCAGCTTGCCTGTGACCCTGTAGGACAGGATAAAGCGGCTAGAGATAATGAGATGAGATGAGATGAAAGTTAAACAAAACAAATCAGCAATCCCAAGCACAAAGGCCACACCTCCTTCACTGAGAGTGAAACCAGAGGCCACACCTCCTTCACTGAGTGTGAACACAGAGGCTACACCTCTGTCACTGAGAGTGAACATAGAGGCCATGTCTCCATCAGTGTGTATAAACACAGAGACCACTCCTCCATCACTGAGAGTGAACACAGAGGCCACGCCTCCATGACTGAGTGTTAAATAAAATATATAAGCCATTCCATATTCCCTGTAAATGAAGCATACTGGCCACACCTCCTTCACTGAAAACAAAGCACACAAGCCACACCTCCTTCACTGAAAGTATAGCATACTGGCCACTCTTCCTTTACTGAAAACAAAGCACACAAGCCACACCTCCTTCACTGAAAGTATAGCATACTGGCCACTCTTCCTTTACTGAAAACAAAGCACACAAGCCACACCTCCTTCACTGAAAGTATAGCATACTGGCCACTCTTCCTTCACTGAAAACAAAGCACACAAGCCACACCTCCTTCACTGAAAGTATAGCATACTGACCACACCTCCTTCACTGAAAACAAAGCACACAAGCCACACCTCCTTCACTGAAAGTATAGCATACTGGCCACACCTCCTTCACTGAAAACAAAGCACACAAGCCACACCTCCTTCACTGAAAGTATAGCATACTGGCAACTCTTCCTTTACTGAAAACAAAGCACACAAGCCACACCTCCTTCACTGAAAGTATAGCATACTGGCAACTCTTCCTTTACTGAAAACAAAGCACACAAGCCACACCTCCTTCACTGAAAGTATAGCATACTGGCCACACCTCCTTCACTGAAAACAAAGCACACAAGCCACACCTCCTTCACTGAAAGTATAGCATACTGGCCACACCTCCTTCACTGAAAACAAAGCACACAAGCCACACCTCCTTCACTGAAAGTATAGCATACTGGCCACTCTTCCTTTACTGAAAACAAAGCACACAAGCCACACCTCCTTCACTGAAAGTATAGCATACTGGCAACTCTTCCTTTACTGAAAACAAAGCACACAAGCCACACCTCCTTCACTGAAAGTATAGCATACTGGCCACTCTTCCTTCACTGAAAACAAAGCACACAAGCCACACCTCCTTCACTGAAAGTATAGCATACTGACCACACCTCCTTCACTGAAAACAAAGCACACAAGCCACACCTCCTTCACTGAAAGTATAGCATACTGGCCACACCTCCTTCACTGAAAACAAAGCACACAAGCCACACCTCCTTCACTGAAAGTATAGCATACTGGCCACTCTTCCTTCACTGAAAACAAAGCACACAAGCCACACCTCCTTCACTGAAAGTATAGCATACTGGCAACTCTTCCTTTACTGAAAACAAAGCACACAAGCCACACCTCCTTCACTGAAAGTATAGCATACTGGCCACACCTTCACTGAAAGTATAGCATACTGGCCACTCTTCCTTTACTGAAAACAAAGCACACAAGCCACACCTCCTTCACTGAAAGTATAGCATACTGGCCACTCTTCCTTCACTGAAAACAAAGCACACAAGCCACACCTCCTTCACTGAAAGTATAGCATACTGGCCACTCTTCCTTTACTGAAAACAAAGCACACAAGCCACACCTCCTTCACTGAAAGTATAGCATACTGGCCACTCTTCCTTCACTGAAAACAAAGCACACAAGCCACACCTCCTTCACTGAAAGTATAGCATACTGGCCACACCTCCTTCACTGAAAACAAAGCACACAAGCCACACCTCCTTCACTGAAAGTATAGCATACTGACCACACCTCCTTCACTGAAAACAAAGCACACAAGCCACACCTCCTTCACTGAAAGTATAGCATACTGGCCACACCTCCTTCACTGAAAACAAAGCACACAAGCCACACCTCCTTCACTGAAAGTATAGCATACTGGCAACTCTTCCTTTACTGAAAACAAAGCACACAAGCCACACCTCCTTCACTGAAAGTATAGCATACTGGCCACACCTTCACTGAAAGTATAGCATACTGGCCACTCTTCCTTTAAGCCTAGGTCACAACCGGACGTACGATTTTTTGGCCGTGCGATTTTTGGCATTTCCCAAATCGCTGCGTTTTTTTTGTCCATGGAGAAAGATGCACGTTGGCTGTAAGTTTGTCTTGCAACCTGAAAAAAAAAACGTAAGCACCCGTAGAGTTTGTTTGACATGATAATGAACCTCTGCGGCCGGTCTGCGGCCAGTCTACAGCTCGAAAATCAGCATGTCACACGTGCACCCTCCGTGCGTTTCTTGCGTTTTTTGCACGTAGACCGGCCATAGGAGCACGTACGGCCGGTTGTGACCCACAGTAGGCTTTACTGAAAACAAAGCACACAAGCTACACCTCCTTCACTGAAAGTATAGCATACTGGCCACACCTCCTTCACTGAAACGAAAGCACATAAACCACGCCTCCTTTATTGAAACTAAAGCACATAAACCACGCCTCCTTCACTGAAACTAAAGCACATAAACCACGCCTCCTTCACTGAAACTAAAGCACATAAACCACGCCTCCTTCACTGAAACTAAAGCACATAAACCACGCCTCCTTCACTGAAACTAAAACACATAAACCACACCTCCTTCACTGAAACTAAAGCACATAAACCACGCCTCCTTCACTGAAACTAAAGCACATAAACCACGCCTCCTTCACTGAAACTAAAGCACATAAACCGCACCTCCTTCACTTGAACTAAAGCACATAAGCCACACCTCCTTCACTGGAAGTAAACCACACAGGCCACACCCCTTCACTGAAACTACAACATGCAGGCCACACCTCCTTCACTGAAAGTGCAACATGCAGGCCACACCTCCTTCCTTTAGAATTTTCTATATTTCTGCATAAATATGACCTAAAACATCATCAGATTTCAACACAAGTCCTAAAAGCAGATAAAGAGAACCCAGTTAAACAAATGAGACAAAAATATTATACTTGGTCATTTATTTATTGAGGAAAATGATCCAATATTACATATCTGTGAGTGGCAAAAGTTTGTGAACCTTTGCTTTCAGTATCTGGTGTGACCCCCTTGTGCAGCAATAACTGCAACTAAACGTTTGCGGTAACTGTTGATCAGTCCTGCACACCGGCTTGGAGGAATTTTAGCCCATTCCTCCGTACAGAACAGCTTCAACTCTGGGATGTTGGTGGGTTTCCTCACATGAACTGCTCACTTCAGGTCCTTCCACAACATTTCCATTGGATTAAGGTCAGGACTTTGACTTGGCCATTCCAAAACATTAACTTTATTCTTCTTTAACCATTCTTTGGTAGAACGACTTGTGTGCTTAGGGTCATTGTCTTGCTGCATGACCCACCTTCTCTTGAGATTCAGTTCATGGACAGATGTTCTGATATTTTCTAATTTCTAAACATTGGCTAATGTTAACTGTAACTACAACATGCAGGCCACGCCTCCTTCACAGGGATCTCTTCAGTGTCTGTAACTGAATGCTGTGAATTGTCGCAGCTCTATCATAAATAATCACCTTTTTCATGCTGAACAATTTTTTTTTTTTTGGCCTCATTATGTCTGGCAAATGTTCTGATGAACCCTAAATCCCAGAACAGGAAGTTAAAATCACACAGAGACAATTTCATTAAGGAACATATGGTCACATGTCCAGTTTAATTACCTGAATGTAATGAGCACGCTCCCCATCTCCATTTGTCCTGCTCACTTCTTCAACTAATGCCTTCACTAACAGCGAGGTCTCCATCCTCCTGTTCTCACACTCAGGTTCAGTTTGAATAAAATAAAAATAAATCCTGAAGTGAAATAACAGAAGGTTATAAAATCTAGCCTGGGGTAGGTGTTGAGTTTTTTTGGAGCTTTCAGTAAAACTCCAGGTCAGGTTCCTGTTCATGAAGGTTCAGTAGATAGAGCTGATTTGAGACACAGGCCAAGTTTTCCAAACAGATTTCTTTTTCATTTAAACATTTTCATTTGGCCAGCTTTGTCAAAAAAGTGTCAGGTTTGCATAGCGGGTAATGGTATGATGGTATGTTGGTATTTTCTCAGGTTCATGTTAAGATGTTGTGTCACTATTTACCAATAATCATCAGATCGGAACAGCAGAGTGCAAAGCGTAATCTGGAGAACAATAATTAGTCCGCGACATACAAGGTTTGGGAGTCACACTGACAACTACGCATACATGTCAACCTTTGGTCAATCAAACCTGTATAACCAACCTCCAAAATCCGTATTTCCCTTATAAAATCCGTATAAGATGCAAATTAAAATAATTTACCTAAAATTTGAATGATAATTAACAATGATATATCCCAGTTACTTTTTATTCAATATTAATAACAATAAACCTTCAGAATGAATACAAAGCTCCAATGTTTGACAAAAACACAAAGTGTTATCAGCATAGTTACGAAGGAAATACTTCGTTGTTTGGAGACAGGTTTCACCGAGCGGCTATTATGCGCGAGACTTCATATTAGCCACAAAGTCAGGAAAATCTGTTCGTAAAATTACATTATAATGACCAAATTCAATGAAAAGTATTTTTCCAGTCTCACCTGTGAAAGGTAATCCCATGTGATCTCGTTTGGACGGTAAACCTGTTGGTACAGTTAAACGCAGCACATGAATGAGGCATCTTTATTCTCGGCTACTGTCTAGACGCTATACCAGAGACGGTTGAAGAATCTCCACTTTGCCACATCCAATATGGCGGCGAGGATGACGTATGATTCTACGCAGAAGGCGGCGTCTATGTTTATATGTCTATGACTTCACGATTGGCGGGATTCTCGCAATGCGGTGTGCGCATGATCAAAAGTGGAACGAAGTCTCGCTACCGCAAGATAACGCGCGATTTCATAAGACTCTTTACTGGCTGTCTGTGGTGTACAGTACGTTTGTAAATGTTATGCGCTCTTTTATCATCGTGGGAATTGATTATAGCTCTAAATAAATATTGAAGTTTTTTTTAAAGAATCCGTATAACTTTATTTATACGCCCGTATACTACGTTTATTGAATCAAATCCGTATAAAATATGGACATTCCGTATAGGTTGACATGTATGAACTACGTATTATCCACAACGTCAGCTGTATGATTAAAGAAGTTCAGGAAGTGCTGTTTTAGAGTAACCTTAACTTTCACACTCAAACCAAATTCCCTAAATCACATTTTCTCCTTCTGTATGTTTTCATGTGCTGTAATTTATATATAAAAGCAAGACTTTGATGAATGGGCGGCACGGTGGTGTAGTGGTTAGCGCTGTCGCCTCACAGCAAGAAGGTCTGGGTTCGAGCCCCGTGGCCGGCGAGGGCCTTTCTGTGCGGAGTTTACATGTTCTCCCCGTGTCCGCGTGGGTTTCCTCCGGGTGCTCCGGTTTCCCCCACAGTCCAAAGACATGCAGGTTAGGTTAACTGGTGACTCTAAATTGAGCGTAGGTGTGAATGTGAGTGTGAATGGTTGTCTGTGTCTATGTGTCAGCCCTGTGATGACCTGGCGACTTGTCCAGGGTGTACCCCGCCTTTCGCCCGTAGTCAGCTGGGATAGGCTCCAGCTTGCCTGCGACCCTGTAGAAGGATAAAGCAGCTAGAAGTAATGAGATGAGACTTTGATGAAAGATGGGGCCCTGACCCCAGAGTCGCCCTCTGTGTCCTGTGTAGTGGTTGCATACATGTACTCAGTTTATCTCATTATCTCTAGCCGCTTTATCCTTCTACAGGGTCGCAGGCAAGCTGGAGCCTATCCCAGCTGACTATGGGTGAAAGGTGGGGTACACCCTGGACAAGTCGCCATGTCATCACAGGGCTGACACATAGACACAGACAACCATTCACACTCACATTCACACCTACGCTCAATTTAGAGTCACCAGTTAACCTAACCTGCATGTCTTTGGACTGTGGGGGAAACCGGAGCACCCGGAGGAAACCCATGTGGACACGGAGAGAACATGCAAACTCCGCACAGAAAGGCCCTCGCCGGCCCCGGGGCTCGAACCCAGGACCTTCTTGCTGTGAGGTGACAGCGCTAACCACTACACCACCGTGCCGCCTGTACTCAGTTTATATGTCATAAAAATAAAAGCGAGAAGCAAACCTCTAATCAGACTTCAGTAATCAAACACGGATGAAGGAAGAGAGAGAGAGAGAGATCTGTCCTCTGTGTGTTCACATTGTGTTGTTGCTCAATCCTCAAGTGGTTGATTTCACGCATGCTAATTGGGGATGAATGGATTTGGAGCTGAGAAAGTGTGACAGACAGAGTGAAGGAGGAGAACACGGAGAGGTCGGAGTCTTTAGTCCCGTTTATCCTGCTTTAACCTGAGAGCAGCTCAGCTTTGAAGTCTGATTCGGCTTTACGAGAGCAGAGTCGAGAGGAGGACGTGTGAAGCACTGGGACTGACTGTTTCTCTTCCTTTCTTTTTCTCTCCTTGGCTGTAGGATCATACTGTAATTGTGTAAAGAACATCACATGATTCAACTCGTTCATAAAACCAGCAGTGGAAACTAAACACGTGATGGACAGCACTAACTGCTCAACTCTGTACTTCTACCTTCATCTTGGTTATTATTCAGTGATATTCACTTCACCTTCGGTGAATAATTGTTAAATAAATACAACGTCTTGCAAAAGTATTCATCCCCCCTGGTGTTTGTCCTGTTTTGTCGCATTACAAGCTGGAATTAAAATGGATTTTTGGAGGGTTAGCACCATTTGATTTACACAACATGCCTCCCACTTTAAAGGTGCAAATTGTTGTTTTATTGTGACACAAACAATTAAGATAACAATTAAATAATTAACATTAAAAAATAGGAATCTGGAGTGTGCATAAGTATTCACCCCCTTTCATATGAAACCCCGAAATAAGAACTGGTCCAACCAATTCACTTCATAAGTCACATAATTAGTTGATTAAGATCCACCTGTGTGCAATCAAAGTGTCACATGATCTGTCACATGATATCTGTATAACTCAACCTGTTCTGGAAGGACCCTGACTCTGCAACGCTACTAAGCAAGCAACATAAGAACCAAGGAGCCTCCAAACAGGTCAGAGACAAAGTTGTGGAGAAGTATAGATCAGGGTTGGGTTATAAAAATTATCCCAAACTTTGAATATCCCACGGAGCTCCATTAAATCCATTATAGCAAAATGGAAAGAATATGGCACCACTACAAACCTGACAAGAGAACGCCCCGCCCACCAAAACTCACAGACCGGGCAAGGAGGGCGTTAATCAGATATACAACAAAGACACCAAAGATAACACTGAAGGAGCTGCAAAGATCCACAGCGGAGATGGGAGTATCTGTCCATAGGAACACTTTAAGCTGTACACTCCACAGAGTGGGCGGGGCTTTATGGAAGAGTGGCCAGAAAAAAAAAAAAATCATTGCTTAAGAAAACATGTTTGAAGTTTGCCCAACAGCATGAGGCCGACTCCCCAAACACATGGAAGAAGATTCTCTGGTCAAATGAGACTTAAATTGATCTTTTTGGCCATTATGGGAAATGCCATGTGTGGCGCAAACCCAACACCCTGAGAACACCATTCCTACAGTGAAGCATGGTGGTGGCAGCATCATGCTGTGGGGATATTTTTCATCTGCAGGGACAGGAAAGCTGGTCAGGACTGAAGGAAAGATGGATGGCATTAAATACAGGACAATTCTGGAGGAAAACCTGTTTGAGTCGGCCAGAGGTTTGAGACTGGGATGAAGGTTCAGGTTCCATCAGGACAATGACCCTAATCATACTGCTAAAGCTATATTGGAGTGGGTTAAAGGGAAACATTTAAATGTCTTGGAATGGTTTAGTCAAAGCCCAGACCTCAATCCAACTGAGTATCTGTGGCATAATTTGAAGATTGCTATACACCAATGCAACCCATCTAACTTGAAGGAGTTGGAGCAGTTTTGCCTTGAGGAATGGGCAAAAATCCCAGTGGCTAGGTGTGCTAAGCTAACAGAGACATACCCCAAGAGACTTGCTGCTGTAATTTCAGCAAAAGGTGGTGCTGCAAAGAATTGACTTTGGAGGGTGAATACCTATGCACACTCCAGATTTCTGTTTTTTCATCTTAATTATTCTTTGTGTCACAATTAAACAACAATTTTCACCTTTAAAGTGGTAGGCATGTTGTGTAAATCAAATGGAGCTAACCCCCCAAAAATCCATTTTAATTCTAGCTTGTAATGCGACAGAACAGGACAAACACCAAACAGGATGAATACTTTTGCCAGACACTGTATCAATGATGACTTGGCTACTGCCGTTGTTCAGGATTGTAGCTGATGGAGGATTAAAAAAAACAAACAAATGAAAAAAAAAAAACTCTTAAATTGAATATCTCATTATCTCTATCCGCTTTACCCTGTTCTACAGGGTCGCAGGCAAGCTGGAGCCTATCCCAGCTGACTACGGGTGAAAGGCGGGGTACACCCTGGACAAGTTGCCAGGTCATCACAGGGCTGACACATAGACACAGACAACCATTCACACTCACATTCACACCTACAGTCAATTTAGAGTCACCAGTTAACCTAACCTGCATGTCTTTCGACGGTGGGGGAAACCGGAGCACCCGGAGGAAACCCACGTGGACACGGGGAGAACATGCAAACTCCGCACAGAAAGGCCCTCGCCGGCCACGGGGCTCGAACCCGGCCGTTCTTGCTGTGAGGCGACAGCGCTAACCACTACACCACCGCGCCGCCCGTAAGCAAAATAAATAGTGCTATTTATTTTTGTCCAGTAGTGCATCAGATAAATCAGATTTCATGTACCTTTTTTTTCTTCCATTCACTCTGTGTGAAATGCTTCCTTACATCAGGGAATGATGACAATAATAATCTCCAATTTCACTGCACACACACACACACACACACACACACACACACACACACACATAGAGCTGCATTCTCAGAATAATAACCAGATATAATGGATAACAAATGAAACACACAGATTTGATTGAGTCTCTTATGATTTGTGATGCAGACATCGTCTCGAAATCTGATTGAGGAAATGAATTGGATTTGTCCTGCTGTGTGGTGAAGCATCAGAAGCTCGCGGTGTGTCGGTCTGGTTACCGTAGTGACGTCAGTACAGGATGTTGGCTGATGTTCAGAGCTTTGATGTCAGTATGTTGGTGTTAGAATCCTGTCTTTCTCCTGCACTTCACTCCACTCGTCTGTTTTTCCTCTGCTAAGGGAGTGCTGATATGTAAAGCAGTCCAGTGGAGGAGATTAACCTTTTTACTGAGAGTACTGTGTGTGTGTGTGTGTGTGTGTGTGTGTGTGTGTGTGTGTGTGTGTGTGTGTGTGTGTGTGACATTAAAGCTCTCGAGAGCTCATTTTGAGCTAAATGTCTGCCTGACTTTTCTCTCTAAGGCAGCATGCACCCTCAATTATGTCTAGCACTGATATTATATTACAGATCATATGAAAAAATCGAGCAGTTGACCTCATTCATTTTGTTTCTCGTGTGTTTCATTTTGCTGTCTTGCTCTTGCTACACTCAGTTAATGCACTGCTGATTTCTTGTGTGAATATTTGTTTCAGATTTCTCTCTCTCTCTCTCTCTCTCTCTCTCTCTCTCTCTGTAGGAATACGATGACGGATACGGAACAGCCTACGATGACCAAGGGTACGACTCATACGACAACACTTACAGTAACCAGGGACAAAAGTAAGTGTGTGTGTGTGTAGGCAGTGCTGGAAATAGAAGTTATTTTCTTCTCTTTGCATTTTCTCCACTCAGAGACATGGACTGTCTGAAGACACGTACCCTCATTTATTTCCTGCCGAGGTCGAACTGAGAGCAGGATTACATATTGTGTTTACTCAGAGTTTAGATCTGAGCTGAAGTACACTTTGGTTCAATGTAGAGTTGTCATGAGCTTGATTAAGGCTTCAAGCAATAACAACACATTTGTAGAAAAAAAAAATCCATCTCGATTTACAAAAGTTTTGCTGCACAACAACATACTGTGCAACAGTAAATCTTGATACAAATTTATGACGATATAAATCGATGAAATAAAAAAAAGAATCGTGATTATTATCAGGCTGCGTAATCTGTTAGTTTTTCCGAGCTGTAATTGTGTTGTTTAGACAGCAGAGAGCAGAATAACAGACAACAGTGGGGATGCATGTGACTTCACTGTAGGCAGAAGTAACACAGCTCTAATGCTGTGAAAATACAAAAAAAAAAAAATAGAAAATGTGAAACAGCTGCTGTGTGATTGTGTACAAATAGATTAACGAGAAATCAGAGCTCTCTTTTTACAGACTGCTGAACGATAAAGAAAAGAGAAGCAAATGGAGGCAGAACAAAAATGTTTCATCCAAGTTTTTTTAAGAAAATATATACAGTATTGGGCGGCACGGTGGTGTAGTGGTTAGCGCTGTCGCCTCACAGCAAGAAGGTCCGGGTTCGAGCCCCGTGGCCGGCGAGGGCCTTTCTGTGTGGAGTTTGCATGTTCTCCCCGTGTCCGCATGGGTTTCCTCCGGGTGCTCCGGTTTCCCCCACAGTCCAAAGACATGCAGTTTAGGTTAACTGGTGACTCTAAATTGACCGTGATGACCTGGCAACTTGTCCAGGGTGTACCCCGCCTTTCGCCCGTAGTCAGCTGGGATAGGCTCCAGCTTGCCTGCGACCCTGTAGAACAGGATAAAGCGGCTAGAGATAATGAGATGAGATGAGATATACAGTATTTGTTATTAACTTTTTGATTTTTGATAAAAGGAATATTTTAGTTCACAGGTTATTATACTTTACTGCAACTTTTACAAATGTGGGGAAATAATTATTGTTTCTTATACAGAAAATGAAACAAAAGTTGTTTTTTTATTAAAATGGGACTCTTTAAGTTGATAAAGAATAGGAGGTTAAATGTATTTTTCTGGTCATAAAATATTCTTCATCTCATCTCATCTCATTATCTCTAGCCGCTTTATCCTTCTACAGGGTCGCAGGCAAGCTGGAGCCTATCCCAGCTGACTACGGGCGAAAGGCGGGGTACACCCTGGACAAGTCGCCAGGTCATCACAGGGCTGACACATAGACACAGACAACCATTCACACTCACATTCACACCTACGGTCAATTTAGAGTCACCAGTTAATCTAACCTGCATGTCTTTGGACTGTGGGGGAAACCGGAGCACCCGGAGGAAACTCACGCGGACACGGGGAGAACATGCAAACTCCGCACAGAAAGGCCCTCGCCGGCCCCGGGGCTCGAACCCAGGACCTTCTTGCTGTGAGGCGACAGCGCTAACCACTACACCACCGTGCCACCCATATTCTTCATTTATTTTTCAAAAATATCAATACAATTTCAATTAATTTCAATAAAATCAATAAAATTGAATCATGAACCCAATATCATGAACCAATTCAAATTGTGAATTCGGTGCATTGTTACATGCCTAACTATCTAATTTCTGCAAATTTACACACACTCCAAATTTCTGTCAGCTAGGAATGCTTTTCATGAACACTATATTTCTACTAAGTTCTCATGTGGATGATTTATGAAGAAACATGTTACATTACATGAATGACAGTTATCAGACGCTCTTATCCAGAGCAATGTACAACACACCCAGAGTAGCCTGGGGAGCAGTTGGAGGTTAGGTGCCTTCCTCAAGGGCACTTCAGCCATTCCTGCTGGGCCAGGGACTCAAATCAGCAACCTTTGAATCCCAGAACTGCCTCTCTAACCTTTCGGCCATGGCTTCCCCCATGTTGGTATCCAGCTTGTTATCCTCAATGCAATGAGAGTCAGTTTGATTCTTCTCATCTCATCTCATTATCTGTAGCCGCTTTATCCTTCTACAGGGTCGCAGGCAAGCTGGAGCCTATCCCAGCTGACTACGGGCAAAAGGCGGGGTACACCCTGGACAAGTCGCCAGGTCATCACAGGGCTGACACATAGACACAGACAACCATTCACACTCACATTCACACCTACGGTCAATTTAGAGTCACCAGTTAACCTAACCTGCATGTCTTTGGACTGTGGGGGAAACCGGAGCACCCGGAGGAAACCCACGTGGACACGGGGAGAACATGCAAACTCCACACAGAAAGGTCCTCGCCGGCCCTGGGACTCGAACCCAGGACCTTCTTGCTGTGAGGCGACAGCGCTAACCACTACACCACCGTGCCGCCAGTTTGATTCTTACACGTCAGTAATAACATAAGAAACGTCTGCAAAACCTACAAATAATATGATGCTTGAACCCCAATCATTGCTGCTCATAGCTATATTTTTAGCCTTGAACTCAAATGCAGAGTTTTATTTGCAGTTAAGCTGATGTTTCGAATTTCATGTTGAGTTGTACACTGAGTTTCCAGTTCATTAGATATTATATAGTTATATCTCATAAACATCCAATTTCTGTATCATCCACCCATCTATCCACAACCATTTATCCTGTGCAGGGTCTCGGGCAAGCTGGGGCCTATTCCAGCTGCCTATGGGTGAGAGGCGGGGTACACCCTGGACAAGTCACCAGGTCATCACAGGGCTGACACATAGACGCACAACCATTCACACTCACATTCACACCTACGGTCAATTTAGAGCCACCAATTAGCCTAACCTGCATGTCTTTGGACTGTGGGGGAAACCGGAGCACCCAGATGAAACCCATGCGGACACGGGGAGAACATGCAAACTCCACTCAGAAAGGCCCCCATTGGCCACTGGGCTCAAACCCAGAACCTTCTTGCTGTGAGGTGACAGTGCTAACCACTACACAACCATGCCGCCAACTTCTGTATCAGCAGTAATTATTTGCACAAAAACTATTAGCATGTCAGGATTTTATTTTATTTTTTTCTGAAAAACCATAGACCTTTGAGGTGATGCTGGCTTGTCATTTGACTCCATCTATATAAGTGCCACCTGAAGAAGCTCATCTTTAGCACATCTTAAGCACTTCATTTCACTGAGGAAGGTCTAGACTTGGTCCTGAGGATGATCACAGCTCAGCCTAGACAACATCAGGAAGAATCTGTAGCTCAATAATGTGTTAAATTCATTACAGTGGTGCTTGAAAGTTTGTGAACCCTTTACAATTGTGTATATTTCTGCATAAATATGACCTAAAACATCATCAGATTTTCACACAAGTCCTAAAAGTAGATAAAGAGAACCCAGTTAAACAAATGAGACAAAAATATTATACTTGGTCATTTATTTATTGTGGAAAATGATCCAATATTACATATCTGCGGGTGGCAAAAGTATGTGACCCTTTGCTTTCAGTATCTGGTGTGAGCCCCTTGTGCAGCAATAACTGCAACTAAACGTTTGCGGTAACTGTTGATCAGTCCTGCACACCGGCTTGGAGGAATTTTAGCCCGTTCCTCCGTACAGAACAGCTTCAACTCTGGGATGTTGGTGGGTTTCCTCACATGAACTGCTTGCTTCAGGTCCTTCCACAACATTTCAATTGGATTAAGGTCAGGACTTTGACTTGGCCATTCCAAAACATTAACTTTATTCTTCTTTAACCATTCTTTGGTAGAACGACTTGTGTGCCTAGGGTCGTTGTCTTGCTGCATGACCCACCTTCTCTTGAGATTCAGTTCATGGACAATGTCTTGACATTTTCCTTTAGAAATTGCTGGTATAATTCAGAATTCATTGTTCCATCAATGATGGCAAGCCATCCTGGCCCAGATGCAGCAAAACAGGCCCAAACCGTGATACTACCACCACCATGTTTCACAAATGGGATAAGGTCCTAATCCTGGAATGCAGTATTTTCCTTTCTCCAAACATCTCATCTCATCTCATTATCTCTAGCCGCTTTATCCTGTTCTACAGGATCGCAGGCAAGCTGGAGCCTATCCCAGCTGACTACAGGCGAAAGGCGGGGTACACCCTGGACAAGTCGCCAGGTCATCACAGGGCTGACATATAGACACAGACAACCATTCACACTCACATTCACACCTACGGTCAATTTAGTGTCACCATTTAACCTAACCTGCATGTCTTTGGACTGTGGGGGAAACCGGAGCACCCAGAGGAAACACATGCGGACACGGGGAGAACATGTAAACTCCGCACAGAAAGGCCCTCGTCGGCCACGGGGCTCGAACCTGGACCTTCTTGCTGTGAGGCGACAGCGCTAACCACTACACCACCATGCCACCTTCTCCAAACATAACACTTCTCATTTAAACCAAAGAGTTCTATTTTGGTCTCATCCATCCACAAAACATTTTTCCAGTATCCTTCTGGCTTGTCCACATGATCGTTAGCGAACTGCAGATGAGCAGCAATGTTCTTTTTGGAGAGCAGTGGCTTTCTCCTTGCAACCCTGCCATGCACACCATTGTTCAGTGTTCTCCTGATGGTGGACTCATGAACATTAGCCAATGTGAGAGAGGCCTTCAGTTCCTTAAAAGTTACCCTGGGGTCCTTTGTGGCCTCGCCGACTATTACACGCCTTGCTCTTTGAGTGATCTTTGTTGGTTGACCACTTCGGGGGAGGGTAACAATGGTCTTGAATTTCCTCCATTTGTACACAATCTGTCTGACTGTGGATTGATGGAGTCCAAACTCTTTAGAGATGGTTTTGTAACCTTTTCCAGCCTGGTGAGCATCAACAACGCTTTTTCTGAGGTCTTCAGAAATCTCCTTTGTTCGTGCCATGATACACTTCCACAAACATGTGTTGTGAAGATCAGACTTTGATAGATCCCTGTTCTTTAAATAAAACAGGGTGCCTACTCACACCTGATTGTCATCCCATTGATTGAAAACATCTGACTCTAATTTCACCTTCAAATTAACTGCTAATCCTCGAGGTTCACATACTTTTGCCACTCACATATATGTAATATTGGATCATTTTCCTTAATAAATAAATGACCAAGTACAATATTTTTATCTCATTTGTTTATCTACTTTTAGGACTTGTGTGAAAATTTGATGATATTTTTGGTCATATTTATGCAGAAATATAGAAAATTCTAAAGGATTCACAAACTTTCAATCACTACTGTATTTGTTTAACTTCTAATCTTTCCTGTGGATGGGCTTTGGATGGCTTGGTGAAGAAAGGTTGGGTGTGCCATTACTTTCTGTTGTGTTTCAAGACGCTCCCTCTTTCCTGTTTCCTCTATCTCTAACTGTGAAAATGTTGTTTTTGATATTGTAGTGTTCTCTAGTTCTGCAGCACAATGGTCTAAAAAGCAGACACGTATAAAAGTAACAACGGAATGCCTTGACACTTTCTTCCTGCCGGTGGATGATTGTTTTCAGCAGCCAGTAGATTACAGTGCTATACCTGTTGTTGGGACTGTGAGCTTGATAATGGGTTTGGAGTGCTAACACGGCTAAGTGTAGGCTCTCTTTCAGCAGATAGCGACAGTTCGGATTTATATTTCTGTCGCGTTGCACCGTACTGTCTGACTGAAGGTCTTCAGTGATGTGTTTGTTGGTCGAGGAGATGTGGAGGGGTGTTAGTGTGCTTTAATGATGAGTTTGAGAAAGGCAGTGGATGCTCGCAGCACTTAAGTTGTCAGCCATGGTGAGACGGTGGGAGAAAATGGCAAGAGGAGCGGGAGATAGAGGAATGTAGAATGCTGGTCATTTCGCTGAGGTATGTTTTTGTGGTTGTGTCAAACTGACATAATTCCAGCACTGTGGAGGAACGGCAATCTTCCTAGCCATCTGCTAGGTCAAAACATGAACTTTGTTTATTTATCTCGATTAAACATCTGAGGACCAGTTGACTTTGACCTCATGTTTGTTTGGCTTTAACGATATTTCGTGTCTGTCAACAAAGAAATAAAAATGCATGTATTTGTGTTATTGGTTTGTTGTAGGGATGATGGTCGATGTGTGTTGTTTTTATTTATTTATTTATTTATTTATTTATTTTTAACCTTATAATAACCTCCTCTTATAACATGTCCATGCATCATTCATAGATTCACATTGGGACATGAAGGCTAGCCTTTCTGACACCTTTCTGTTTCAGCCAGCATTAACTTTTTCAGTTGCTTTTCTGTGGGATTGGACCATATGGGCTAGCCTTCATGCCCAGTGCGAATCAATGCACCTTTGACACCCATGACCCTGTCACTGGTTCACTGGTTGTTCTTCCTTGGACCACTTTTGGTAGGCACTAACCACTGCATACTGGGAACACCCCACAAGATGTGCCATTTTGTTCGATGTTCAGACCCAGTCATCTCGCCATCACAATTTGGCCCTTGTCAAAGTCACTCAGATCCTTACGGTTGCCCATTTTTCCTGCTTCCAACACATCAACTTCAAAAACTGACTGTTCTCTTGCTGCCCAATATATCACCCCCTTGGCAGGTGCCACTGTAATGAGATGATCAAATCAATGTTATTCACTTCTTTACCTGTCAGTGGTTTTAAAGTTATGGATGATTGATGTATAGATATACATACAAGCCCCATTTCCAGAAAAGTCAGGATATTTTCCAAAATGCAATACAAATCAAAATCTGTGATTTTGTTAATTCATGTGAGCCTTTATTTAACTGACAAAAGTACAAAGAAAAGATTTTCAATAGTTTTACTGACCAACTTAATTGTATTTGATGCCTGCAATACACTCAAAAACAGTTGGTCACAAGCTCACTCACATTTCCCAGCTCCCTTTATTCTTTTTTCCTGGTAGATTTCCATCTTTTCATATGTCACTACAGGTGAATTCCCAAATCCTGACAATTCAATCCACCTCACAAGTCACCACTGGCTAATTCCCAATTCCCACCCATTCATGCATCACCACTGACCAATCCCCAATTCCTTCCAACTGTACCCCTTCATATGTTACTACTGGCCAATTCACACTTCCCATTAGTTCTCACCCCTTCATATACCAGTACTTGCCAGTTCCCATTTCTTGCCCTTTTCCTGCATCATTGGTGGTCAGTTCCCAATTCATGCCAATCCAACCTACTGGTCACAACGAGCAAATTCCCAATTCCCACCAATTCCAGCTTCTTCATACATCTCAATTCCAATCCCTTTATAAATCATGATAATTTATCCATCACTGCTGGTCAATTCCTGCCATTTCTCATCTCTGGATATATCACTCCTGGCCAATTGCCAATTTCTGGAAATTCTACTCCTTTCACATGCCATGAGTGGCAAATTCCCACTTCCCACTAAATACTGACCCTCCAAATGTCACTCCTGGCCAATTCTTAATTTCACCTCTTTCATAAATCAGTTCTGGCCAACTCCCACTCCTTCATATGGCACTAATGATCAATCCTCAATTCCCAACAATCTTTACCCCCCTTTGCATGTCACTACTGGCCAGCTCCAAATTCCCACCAATTCACCCCATCCTCCCTGATATATATATATATATATATATATATATATATATATATATATATATATATATATATATAATTTTTTTTTCAGCTTCTGAAGACTTCATACATTTTTCTACTATTGTATGTAACAATTTGAGTTAGAGGATTAACATGCTCCTCCAATGACAATAACTCATGCACCTCAAATATAGACTGCACTTTTAATACAGACTATTTATATATAACATTTTTTCTGCACTTTACTGTTTTTACTGTTTATGTTTAATATATTTTCTTGTGACTGTTACATATAGCTGCTATAAGAGAGATGCTGCCAAACGGAATTTCGTTGTATTCTTGTACAATGACAATAAAGCTTCTTCTTCTTAATGACCTAGCAACCTGTCCAGGGTGTACCCCACCTCTCACCCATAGTCAGCTGGGATAGGGTCCAGCTTGCCTGTGACCCTGCACAGGATAAGCGGTTACGGATAATGGATGGATGGATGGATCAACATGCTGACAGTGATCTCCATGCAACTGATCCAATTTATTCATTTAATATTTTAACAGGATGCTTCTTCACCAAAGTGATTTTCAAGAAGGTGCTGTAACAACTAATTACATGTTAAAAGACTGAGAAAGTTTAAAAACAAAATATTTAAACTAATTGAAGCAAATTGATAAAAAAAAAATAACAGCATAACGAGACCGTCAGTGACGGTGTAGCTCACTCCAGCCCCATCTAGAAGGAACAATCTAAAGTGGGCCAGCTTGTGCAATAAATGTTGCAAGCTATGTACCGTACACTATATACAAGCTATATATAGAAGAGATATCCACCCTAGGAATACCGACCTATTTGTCAGAAAGAATCCAAAACAGCGAGGAATTGACCAAGAAAAAGCAATTTTTTTTAAATGTTAATTTAGGCTTAATTAGTCCATAGCTTCATTAATAATTGTAATTAAGCAAATCTGGGTAGAAGTTATATGCACCCTAGGTACCCCTGCCTTCATGCCAGAAAGAATCAAAATTGGTGAAAATTTGAGGGAGAAGAAGCGATTTGTGTGAAAATGCTTGTTAGGGCTTAATTACTCCATATCTTCATTATTAATTGCAATTATGTAAATTTCAGTAGAAGCCATATGCACCCAGAAAACAGATAGAGAGAGAGAGAGATACAAAGAGCCTTCACACAGAGGTGACAGCTGAAAAAAAAAAAAAAAGCTTTGTCACAAGAAGGATGTCGAGGCGAAGTACACATACACTTTCAGCCATTTTTCTTTCTCCAGCTCACTCTCTCTCTCTCGGGGGAGTCTGCTGGTCACCTGATTACAATCACTGCACTGCTTTAGGACAGCAAGAGAAGAGCAAGAATATTTTAACAACACAGTGTAAAAAAGATGGGCAATATTTTGAATTTTCAATGTACAGTGGTCCTTGAAAGTTTGTGAACCCTTTAGAATTTTTTGTATTTCTGCATAAATATGACCTAAAACATCATCAGATTTTCACACAAGTCCTAAAAGTGGAAAGCCACTGCTCTCCAAAAAGAACATTGCTGCTCGTCTGCAGTTTGCTAAAGATCACATGGACAAGCCAGAAGGCTATTGGAAAAATGTTTTGTGGATGGATGAGACCAAAATAGAACTTTTTTGGTTTAAATGAGAAGCGTTATGTTTGGAGAAAGGAAAACACTGCTATCCAGCATAAGAACCTTATCCCATCTGTGAAACATGGTGGTGGTAGTATCATGGTTTGGGCCTGTTTTGCTGCATCTGGGCCAGGACGGCTTGTCATCATTGATGGAACAATGAATTCTGAATTATACCAGCGAATTCTAAAGGAAACTATCAGGACATCTGTCCATGAACTGAATCTCAAGAGAAGGTGGGTCATGCAGCAAGACAACGACCCTAAGCACACAAGTCGTTCTACCAAAGAATGGTTAAAGAAGAATAAAGTTAATGTTTTGGAATGGCCAAGTCAAAGTCCTGACCTTAATCCAATCGAAATGTTGTGGAAGGACCTGAAGTGAGCAGTTCATGTGAGGAAACCCACCAACATCCCAGAGTTGAAGCTGTTCTGTACAGAGGAACGGGCTAAAACTCCTCCAAGCCGGTGTGCAGGACTGATCAACAGTTACCGCAAATGTTTAGTTGCAGTTATTGCTGCAAAAGGGGGTCACACCAGATACTGAAAGCAAGGGGTCACATACTTTTGCCACCCACAGATATGTAATATTGGATCATTTTCCACAATAAATAAATTACCAAGTATAATATTTTTGTCTCATTTGTTTAACTGGGTTCTCTTTATCTACTTTTAAGACTTGTGTGAAAATCTGATGATGTTTTAGGTCATATTTATGCAGAAATATACACAATTGTAAAGGGTTCACAAACTTTCAAGCACCACTGTAATAGGTCTTTTGGGGTGTTTATACCTTTTCTCTCTGCTAGGTTTTTCATTATCTCATCTCATCTCATTATCTCTAGCCGCTTTATCCTTCTACAGGGTCGCAGGCAAGCTGGAACCTATCCCAGCTGACTACGGGCGAAAGGCAGGGTACAAGTCGCCAGGTCATCACAGGGCTGACACATAGACACAGACAACCATTCACACTCACATTCACACCTGCAGTCAATTTAGAGTCACCAGTTAACCTAACCTGCATGTCTTTGGACTGTGGGGGAAACCGGAGCACCCGGAGGAAACCCACGCGGACACGGGGAGAACATGCAAACTCCACACAGAAAGGCCCTCGCTGGCCCCGGGGCTCGAACCCAGGACCTTCTTGCTGTGAGGCGACAGCGCTAACCACTACACCACCGTGCCGCGGTTTTTCATTATATTGAAGATAAAATCCAGATCCCTCTTTGTTCAACAATACTCAGTTTTCTGCTCAAGATGTGTAACAGGGTCAAACTCATGGCCTATTTCCCCACTTTGTATTGGGTTTCATATTGAGAACGATTCATTTTCAGACTCTGACTATCACATTGTAAGGTGCTGCCAAATTTCGACCACTGCCAGTCAGAACCAGAATCATGTTTTTTGGCCAAGTTTGTTGACATACACAAGGAATTTGGTTCCAAAAGTTGATGTCTCTCTAGGGATACAGAAAAGGACAAATTAAAAAAAAGAGAGACAGAGAGAGAGGAAAAAAGAATGAATATATGCATATGCAAGTTATGTATATGTGCAGTATATGTAATATAATAAAATGTATATCTGCAGATGTAATATACAATATGGACAATATAGACATTACACAATACATAGAGAATGTTACACGGTTACATGAAGATATGACCATTATCTTTAAGTGGTGAATGTATATATTACGAGTGCGCCAAGCGACGAGTTATATATTTTTCAACACGAGAAGATAATCTTCTTATCTTCACACCACCGTGTTCTTTATATTATATGGACACATCCACACACACACAAAAAAAATATTAATACACAAGTTAATCAAAATAATTTTAATTCTCAACCGGTTCACCATTTTGACAGCACATGTCTTGTCAGTGGGAAAACACTGGGAGTGACATCATCGGAGTGAAATATCAGAAATTATTATACATACAGGACATTTTTTCGATGGAATAAAAACGTGTTCTATTCCCTTCTAGTGGGTTTAATTCATTTGGTTTGATAGCATGCAATATTGTTAGTGTATCACTTATCCTATATGTATTACGTCACTCTACCCAATGGAGAATGAGCGTTGAATATGGTTTACAATATTGCATGGTTGTCAAGACAACATGACGTCACACATCAGAGACATAAAATTTCCATGCTAGCGAGTGACTGTGACAATGTGTAAGCAAACATGGCCACCAGGTTTGCTTCATACGTTCAAAATACAGAAGATTTTGAGAGAATTTTGGCTGCCAGGTCACTCCGTTGTGTGTAGCTGTCAATGTTGATTTTAAGAGTAACTCAGTAAATTACAAAAAGAAATGAATACTTAAGACTGAGTGAAAAATACTGTGGCAAGCGTGCAGTGTGAAAGAAGAGTCTGGAGACAGAAATCTTAATTTCTCAGTTGTTAGCCTGTGCTATTAGCTCTCAGTAGCACTGGCTTGACTGCGCTTGCATTGGCCTTCACTAACACTACTGCTGAACACTACACTGGCTGGAAGGTACAGTGGGGCAAAAAGTATTTAGTCAGCCACCAATTGTGCAAGTTCTCCCACTTAAAAAGATGAGAGAGGCCTGTAATTTTCATCATAGGTACACTTCAACTATGAGAGACAGAATGGGGGGAAAGAATCCAGGAAATCACATTGTAGGATTTTTAATGAATTACGAGTAATTGGTAAATTCCTCGGTAAAATAAGTATTTGGTCACCTACAAACAAGCAAGATTTCTGGCTCTCACAGACCTGTAACTTCTTCTTTAAGAGGCTCCTCTGTCCTCCACTCGTTACCTGTATTAATGGCACCTGTTTGAACTCATTATCAGTATAAAAGACACCTGTCCACAACCTCAAACAGTCACACTCCAAACTCCACTATGGCCAAGACCAAACAGCTGTCAAAGGACACCAGAAACAAAACTGTAGACCTGGACCAGGCTGGGAAGACTGAATCTACAATAGGTAAGCAGCTTGGTGTGAAGAAATCAACTGTGGGAGCAATTATTAGAAAATGGAAGACATACAAGACCACTGATAATCTCCCTCGATCTGGGGCTCCATGCAAAATCTTACCCCGTGGGGTCAAAATGATCACAAGAACGGTGAGCAAAAATCTCAGAACCACATGGGGGGACCTAGTGAATGACCTGCAGTGAGCTGGGACCAAAATAACAAAGGCTACCATCAGTAGCACACTACGCCGCCAGGGACTCAAATCCTGCAGTGCCAGATGTGTCCCCTTGCTTAAGCCAGTACATGTCCAGGCCCATCTGAAGTTTGCTAGAGAGCATTTGGATGATCCAGAAGAGGATTGGGAGAATGTCATATGGTCAGATGAAACCACAATAGAACTTTTTGGTAAAAACTCAACTTATTGTGTTTGGAGGAGAAAGAATGCTGAGTTGCATCCAAAGAACACCATACCTACTGTGAAGCATGGGGGTGGAAACATCATGCTTTGGGGCTGTTTTTCTGCAAAGGGACCAGGACGACTGATCCGTGTAAAGGAAAGAATGAATGGGGCCATGTATCGTGAGATTTTGAGTGAAAACCTCCTTCCATCAGCAAGGGCATTGAAGATGAAACGTGGCTGGGTCTTTCAGCATGACAATGATCCCAAACACACCGCCTGGGCAACGAAGCCCCAAAACATCATTGCAACGACAGCCCCAAAACATCATTGCTCTAGAGGAGATCTGCATGGAGGAATGGGCCAAAATACCAGCAACAGTGTGAAAACCTTGTGAAGACTTACAGAAAACGTTTGACCTCTGTCATTGCCAACAAAGGGTATATAACAAAGTATTGAGATGAACTTTTGTTATTGACCAAATACTTATTTTCCAGGGCCGCGTCGGGCCTCGTGCTGCTTGACGGTTTGTACGAATATTTACGCAAGTCGTATGGTTTTGAGGCCATCGACCTAAATCTAAACTGTAGTTTTAACCTTAGCAGACGCTTGGAGTCAATTTCACAGTGTTTTGTAATGTAAGGCGAACCTTAATTCGAAATAAAACAAAAGTTTGGCGGGAGCTCAAACCACATACGTCCTACTCCATTGCTCACTCAATAGCGCCCCCAAGTGCCCAAATTTTTCAAAACAATTCATCGATTTCCTCACAAGTGACATGTAGAGATTTATGTCACAGTTTTGGTTCTTCATGTCCCGGATGGAACTCATATGAAAAATATGAGAAGTGTATTTCCCAGTCAAGCACTCATGTCCATATTATATAAATAAATAAGCAATCTACATCCATCCATCATGTGTAGCCACTTGTCCTGTCCTACAGGGTCTCAGGCAAGCTGGAGCCTATCCCAGCTGACTATGGACGAGAGACAGAGCACACCCTGGACAAGTCACCAGGTCATCACAGATCTGACACATAGTCACAGACAACCATTCACACTTACGGTCAATTTCGAGCTACCAATTAGCCTAACCTGCATGCCCTTTGGGGGAAACCTACGCAGACAGCATGTCAACTCCACATAGAAAGGCTCTCGTCAGTCACTGGACTCGAACCCAGGACCTTCTTGCTGTGAGGCGACAGTGCTAACCACTACATCACCGTGCTGCCAAGCAATCTACAATAGCCAACTATTATATACAATAAAATACCTCTATGATGTACAATATGTCTAAAATACCTGTATTATACAATATCTATAATATATTACACATAAAGATATCTATAATATCACCTCATTTAAATCAGCTACCAAATTGGCTGGCTACCAGTTTCCTGTGGCCATAAAAATAAGGCAAAAATATCTCAAACCGGTTCTTTCTGGATTCTGATTGGTCCGAAGGTGGACTTTTCTTCTCCAGCAGCTCTGATAGTAGTTTCAGCTTCAAGGCAGATCATAAGTTTATATTAACACACTCATTTGAATATATTTTCATTATCTACAAAGATATCATTATCCTGTTGAAAATGAGCTTAATTCATCAAGATTTCATAACTTTGATGTATAAAAGATAACAGTTCTCTTGATGTGTTCCTCAAGCATGATCTTTCTTCTAACCATGTGCCACCTATTATAATGTGCAAGTAAATGAAATTATGGAATGTTACCGCAGCTTGAGTTCTGATTAATTGGCTCATAGCTCTGTATGTGATTTATATAAATATTTAAAAGAAAAATATTGTCCAAGGAAACATTTGTCCAAGCTCTGCTGGCTTGTGGAGAATAATCCAAGTCAACGCCACAGGACAAGTTTGGCTTTTCAGGGCAATGGAAATGATTCACTTGTCAGATCGTGTCCTTTAAATCTTTATTTGTTTGAACTTTACTAAGATGGAAATGCACAAGTTCCTCACTTAACCTTGGTGTGAATGCAAGACTGCTGATCGATTTGCTTGATTTAAACACACATGATAAAGTCATTTTGGATGACACTTTTGTCTTCCTTTCAAAACCCACCTGTTACCACCACCATCCACCAGGGTGGGTTTGGGTTCCTCTGCTGTGCTATAATCACCCAAGAGAATTCACGGAGATAGTTGACAGCTTCCTGGATTGCCAACTCCCAGCTATGAGGGTGGCAGCAGGCAGACAAACAGACAGACCACCATCACCATCCTGTTTGGAGAATGATAAGGACTTTCTTAGCACAAGCCATTACATTAAAGCACAAAGAAAATACATTTCCACTGAAATTTCTTACATACATATACATACACACTTCTATATCGCTTTAACGCACACACCCACACAGACTGCCTCCTCCATCAATTTGAAGCACTTCCTCAAACTCCACTATATCTTTAAAACATTTAGACATCTTTGACCATTTCAAGTGCACACTTAGACGTTTGTCTCATTTTATAACACCCACTTAATGTCTTTATCCCAATAAACAGAAAGACCGAGACACCCATTTCTTTTGAAAATACAAAAAACACATTCAGACATCTTGATATATTGTGAAATGGCCAAACAGAGAGCCATGAAAGTGCTCAGGATTAAGGAGGAAAAGGCTAGTGTGGTGGGTGGGCACAGGGTTTAGTGGGAGTCTGCAGCAGGAGTTTGGGGGAATGAGCAAATTATTGTGGCACACCTGCTTCTTATTTGTGGTCGACTCCTGAAAGCCTCCGGGAAATCAGTTCCCAAAGTTCCTGGGTGGAAAATGGGAATGATCACCACCTTTTTGGTATTATTCTGTACCTTAGTCTCATCCTGGCCAGCAAGAAGGAGCCCAAGGAGGAGCTCATGGGAAGCACAATGGAATAGATCAGAAGGCTCTGAATGGTAGCTCACTCCTTGGCTTGCTTGTCCAATATTTTGGCTAAAATTTCCTGCTGTTGTTGCTGTAGACTAATGAGCAGCTGATATTGCTACTCCTGCATTTGGGTGAGAGATTCATCATCGAGTGCTGTTCACAGGGACCATCATCTACAGGTGGCAGTCACAAGTTTCACCCAGGCTGCTCGGTCTTGTGCCACTACATGTCAAAAGTCAAAGTCTTTCCAGTCCCAGGACCTGGTCTTTCCATGCAGTCTCCCGTCCCAGTACTAACCTGGTCCTTAAGGTGCACTGGGCAGCGCCAATCTCCACTTCTATAGACCCTTTTCAGTCACATGACCTTTGTAAACACGATCACCATTTTGGACATGTAGCGGACTTCGGCTCGAATTGGTTTGAATGCGAGGAAGGCGACAAACGGAGAACATACAAGAAAAAGGAGCGAGATGCAGAAAACACCTTCGCTATCCAGCGACGTAGGGCATTTACAGGGCGAGCAGAGGGAGAGGTATTTTCAAAAATTGAGGTTAGCAGGCTTAGAGAGCGACGTTTATCTACTTCCGCCTGGATTGTTTACAGACGTATGGAAGTACACGCAGCCCTCGTCTTTACCTGACTTCAGCCCACATGATCTGTATACCTATGTCGTTAAAAACCCATCGCCATACACAGGTATTGATCTGGAAACTCTTGTTTTGAACACTTATTTGTAGGCAGTGCTTAATTTGTAAAGTGGGAGGTCCCGGAGCGCAGAGGATGAGCGGCTCTGGTGCGGAAAAAAAAGAGGGGGGTAGGGGGGGCGCGGCGCTGCGCTTCTGGGCATGTTTTGTAATAACACTGCAAATTAAGTTCATCTGCAGATATTTTGTGGATGTCGTTTCATGAGAGAAATCACCAACAAGACAGATATCAAAATCAGACATTAACACTAAATAAACTTGCATTTTTTTATTTAATTATTATTATTATTATTTTGTTACATAGTCAAAAGAGGTGTCGGATCACCAGATCCAGTGTAAATAGCTGCCGGAGCCAACGCCCGAGGTTCCGGAGCGCGCTCCGGCTTGCTCCCCCTCAAATTAAGTGCTGTTTGTAGGACACTGCCTCTGATCTGTCCTACAGTCTACCAACAGCAAAGGAACACAACGCTAGCTAATGTCGTTAGCTAATAGCTACTACAGAAGAACAAAGAGGTTACAATGGGTTATTTTAGCCTATTTGGTTACACACTCGCCGCCACAGAATGTTAACAGCAATGTAATGCCTTTTCTGGCTAATTTTATTCGTCTTACCTCCAACAAAGTGGTCACTGCACAAGCGCTGGTATGCCGAGGGCTGCCAATCTTTCCTGTTTATGGCTGCTATCCATCTTCTCCGTCGGTCAGCATCTACCGGGATCCGATAAAATGATAACCCTTGCCTTGTTTGTTGATGGTTACTACATCCAGATGCACAACAATATAGTGGCATGATGGAAGTCTTGCTGAAAATAAACACTTTCTTTGCTGCCGTTCCTCAATGCTGGCTGTGGTAAACTACTGGTAGTACATGTCCAAAATGGCATCCATGTTTGTCGTGACATCACGTGAAAAGGGTCCATAGCCTTCAGCCTCTCGCCTATACAGCTAGGGTTACAGTGGGGGGGGGCGCTGGTCCTCTGGTAACCGTGAGAGTTTGACTCCCCACTCTTATCCATATTGCAGCATGCCTTGCTAGACAGCAGTAGGTAACATTTTTATGATGGTCTTTGGTATGACCTGGCTGTGAGTAGACATGCTAACCACTAGGCCAGCTCACAGTCACAGCTACACATAGTTCCCAAAATATTAGGCTTACTTCAGAATTGGGATGTAGAATTTTGCTATATATTCTGAGTAGAGTATCTTCTTCCTGCCTCTTGCATGTCAACCATGGTTGGGGGTCCAAACAGTGAACTTGGTGAACTTTCTGAGGCAGGCTGAGCTGGTGGCCTAGCCAACAAAGCTGTCCTTCCTTAACTGAGAGGGACAATTGTTTCTCTTGCACCCTAAAATATAAATCTTCATTACTCATATGCTCTTGCCATTTGATATTGAACATGATTCAGAGACTGGATAAGCTGGGCCCAAGGACTCTGATCAACACAGTCCACCCAGGTTTCACCACCAGTCCAAGAATGACACGGATCAAGAGTACACCTGCGCCAAGGGGAAACTCCATGCAAGCTTTTAATTGTTGTTGTGCAAAACACAAAAGACACAAGGGTTGGAGGTATCGCAGTGGGGCTTAATGCCATTGGTTTGCTGATACTAGTGTTGTAATACTTGAGACTGGTCTTGGTCTCGAAACCAGTCTCAAGACCACTTTTTGAAGGTCTCTGTCTCGTCTTGGAATCAACCGCATTTTTACTTGATCTTGCCTCAGTCTCAGACATAGAGGACTCAGGATTTTATTTCAAGACCAGTCAAGACCACAACTGGTGGGAAGCCATGGCTGAAAGGTTAGAGAAGCAGCTTTGGGACCAAAAGGTTACTTTTTGATTCCCTGGACCAGCAGGAATGGCTGAAGTGCCTTTGAGAAAGGCACGTAACCCCCAACTGCTCCCCAGGCTATTCTGGGTATGTTGTATGTCACTCTGGATAAGAGCATCTGCTAAATGCCTCTAATGTAATGTAATGTAACTGCAGGGATTTGACTAAATTGCCTGTGTGTTGTCTGATTTATTTGTTAACATTGTTACTGTGATTGGATGTAAAAATGTCCTGCTTCAAATGCAACCAATAATGTGACTCATTGCTAATTTGAAAATTTTCTTCCAGTTAACAACCATCACCCCTCCCCCACCCCCCTTCACACACACTGGTCTGATTCTGGTCTTGACTCAGTCTCGTCCTGCCTTGGTCTTGGTCTTGACTTGATCTCAACTCGTCAAAGTCTTGGTCTTGTGTTGGTCTCGATACACTTTGGTCTTGGTCATGACTTGGTCTCAGTTTAAGCTGCCTTGACTACAATGATAGCTAATACTTCAACACATACACACACACATGTGCCCAGCTCATTGAGAGAGAGAGAGAGAGAGAGAGAGAGATTGTTAATATGAGGTTATAAGCAAATAAGCAACAGGTGTGCTGTGTAAATTTGCTCATTCCCCCAAACTCCCACTTCAGGCTCCTGCTAAACCACACCCCTACCTTCCACATTCAGTAACAAAGATAATATATTAATAAATGAAGTTTCTTGTGTCGGAAAACATAATGACTTTGTAATTTTACTATTCAATAAATCCATTTAAAAATATTCGACTCATTGTCTTTTCCACAGTTAACATAGCTTTAAAAAAAAAAATCAGTTCAGTTAACGTCCATACTCAGTTGTAGCTTCAGTGTTTCTTTTGGCAACAAGGATGATGATGAAGAAAATAGATAAATTAGTGCAATAACATGCAAAAGAGTAAATCTGTGTATCACATTACACCATTTAACGTTGTACCAATTCTTAAAACACACTAATGTGGATGACCTGGTGGCTATAATCGTTGATTCTGGGACTGAGAGTGGGCAGCATGGAAGCTCATGTTCATCAACAGAGCTGTCCTCATCACTCACTGGCCTTCCTTGGATAGAGGACATGATGTCTAAAGCGTTTTTTTTTTTTTTCTCCACCATGTTTAGTGTCTGGAAACTTTGAGCTGGCATGCACTGCTGAGCTAATTTTAAACGTGAAGAGTGGGCTTTACTGGGTTTTTTTTTTCTTGTTTTTTTTTTCCCCACCACCCCAACTTGATGACCTGACAGTGGTGACAAGTGAAAGTATTAGTTCACAAGCCTCTGCAACCCATAACACACTCACACCTACACACACGCCATGCTATGGCATATGATGGCTCTTAAGCTGAAACAGTTGTGATACAGATGTCCCCTGTTCCTATAAAACTTTCCCATTGTTAAAGCTGACCTTAAAAGAGCTAAAGTATAAGAAAGACTTTATCTGCTGAGGGACACATTTGTCTTAGTCGAAATGTGACCTGACGCTGAGAGAAACACAAAGTCCCTGCATTCCTCTGTTCCTATAAAAGGCAGTTCAGTTTCTTCACAAGTCAGAATCTCACAATTGCAACCCGTATGTTTCTCAGTGTCTCGTCTGACACATTCTTCCATCACTGGCTATCCTGTGGCCCAGTTTTTTTTTTCTTAGAGTTTCCCCTCCATCTCACACACTGTAATATTTTTAACGTGCTCCATCGAAACTCCCCTGCTTTCCTGCTCTCTTTCTGTCGAGGTGTCTCTGCTGAGGCTGTGTTAGCATGATGAGAGCTCTTTCTCACCTCATTAAATTACACTCCAGATCCATCCTGCAAATGAGAACACTAAAGAGACTTTAAACATCACTTCCCTTTCTTCTCACCTCTCTCTCCCTCCACCTCTCTCACTCATTCTCACATATTGTCTTCTCTCTGTCTGACCCTCTGTCTAATTTCTTTCTTTCTTTCATTCTTTCTTTCATGTCCATCATCATCATCTTCATCATCATCATCATCATCATCATCATCTCTCTCTCACTCCTATGTATATTAGGAATCAATTAAGGATAGTTAGAGTGGCAGAGATGACGAGTACTGCAGTCTGATTGATTTGAGCCACAGAGATGAGTACTGCAGTCCGACTGGTTTGATTGGCAGAGATGACGAGTACTGCACTTTGATTGGTTTGAGTGGCAGAGATGACGAGTACTGCGGACTGATTGGTTTGAGTCACAGAGATGAGTACTGCAGTCTGACTGGTTTGATTGGCAGAGATGATGAGTACTGCGGTCTGATTGGTTTGAATGGCAGAGATGACGAGTACTGCACTTTGATTAGTTTGAGTGGCAGAAATGACGAGTACTGCGGTCTGATTAGTTTGAGTGGCAGAGATGATGAGTACTGTGGTCTGATTGGTTTGAATGGCAGAGATGACGAGTACTGCACATTGATTGGTTTGAGTGGCAGAGATGACGAGTACTGCGGTCTGATTAATTTGAGTGGCAGAGATGACGAGCACTGCGGTCTGATTGGTTTGAATGGCAGAGATGACAAGTACTGCACTTTGATTGGTTTGAGTGGCAGAGATGATGAATACTGTGGTCTGATTGGTTTGACTGGCAGAGATGACGAGTACTGCATTCTGATTAGTTTGAGTGGCAGAGATGACAAGTATTGTGGTCTGATTGGTTTGAGTGGCAGAGATGACAGGTACTGCATTCTGATTGGTTTGAATGGCAGAGATGACGAGTACCGCGGTCTGATTGGTTTGAATGGCAGAGATGATGAGTACTGCAGTCTGATTGGTTCGAGTGGCAGAGATGACGAGTACCATGGTCTGATTGTTTTGAATGGCAGAGATGACGAGTACCGCGGTCTGATTGGTTTGAATCCACTCTTCACCTGAGCCTTGCACACCTGGAGGAGAAGAATACTCATGTGCGGATGCTGTTCCTGGACTTCAGTTCAGTGTTCAATACTATCATTCCACAGCATCTGGTGAACAAACTGGATCCCCTGGGCTTCAGCACCCCCCTATGCAACTGGCTGCTGGATTTCCTCACTGAAAGACCACAGTCAGTGCGGGTCAGACAGAACACCTCCAGTGTCATCACCCTCAGCACAGGCTCCCCTCAGGGCTGTGTCCTGAGCCCTCTGTTGTTCACTCTGATGACATACGACTGTGTCCCCAGGGCTACCAGCAACCATATTGTGAAGTTTGCGGATGGCACAACAGTGGTGGACCTCATCAGGGACGATAACAACCTGGCCTATAGAGAGGAGGTGGAGCAGCTGGTGGGCTGGTGCAGGGAAAACAACATGATCCTGAACGTGGACAAAACTAAAGAGATCATTGTTGATGTCAGGAAAAAAACAACCCAGCCATGCTCCACTTCTCCTCAACAACATGGCCGTGGACGTGGTCAATAGCACCAAGTTCCTGTGGGTGCACATCACAGACAACTTCACCTGGTTTGTGAACACCGCGTCACTGGTCAAGAAGGCACAGCAACGTCTGCACTTCCTGCGTTGGATGAGAAGAGTCCACCTGCCCCCGCCCATCCTCACTACATTCTACAGAAGAACCATAGAGAGCATTATAACCAGCTGCATCTCTGTGTGCTGTGGAGGCTGCAGTGCCTCTGACTGGAAGAATGTGAGGAGAGTGGTGAGGACAACAGAGAAAACCATTGGGACTTCTCTTCCCTCCATTCAGGACATTGCACCAAGATGTTGCATGTCTCAAGCCAGAAACATCATCAGTGACCCGTCACACCCTCACTATGGACTGTTCTCCCCTCTGGCCTCTGGAAAGAGGTTCCGCAGCATTAGGTGCAGGACCAGCAGGCTCTGTAACAGCTTCTTCCCCCAGGTCACCAGACTGCTGAACTCCAAACCCAAACTCTAAACTTCTATTTATAACTTGAACATTCCTAATTCCACAGGTCACTTTATACTATTGCACTTTATAATATTTTTGCTGCTGCATAATTTAATTTAATACACTTCATATTTATTACTGTGCTGAGCCAAATTGCAATGAAATTTCGTTCGGTGTACACTTGTTGCATACTGAATGACAATAAAGGTTGTCTAAGTCTAAGTTGAATGGCAGAGATGATGAGTGCTGCACTTTGATTGGTTTGAGTAGCAGAGATGAGTACTGCACTCTGATTGGTTTGAGTGGCAGAGATGACAAGTCCTGCTGATTGATTGGTTTGAGTGGCAGAGATGATGAGTACTGCACTTTGATTGGTTTGAGTGGCAGAGATGACAAGAACTGCACTTTGATTGGTTTGAGTGGCAGAGATGACAAGTCCTGCTGATTGGTTTGAGTGGCAGAGATGATGAGTACTGCACTTTGATTGGTTTGAGTGGCAGAGATGACAAGAACTGCACTTTGATTGGTTTGAGTGACAGAGATGACAAGTACTGCACTTTGATTGGTTTGAGTAGCAGAGATAATGAGTACTGTGGTCTGATTGGTTTGAGTGGCAGAGACGACAAGTCCCACAGATTTATTGGTTTGAGTGGCAGAGATGATGAGTACTCACTCTGATTGGTTTGAGTGGCAGAGATGACGAGTACTGCACTTTGATTGGTTTGAGTGGCAGAGATGACGAGTACTGCGGTCTGATTGGTTTGAGTGGCAGAGATGACAAGTACTGCACATTGATTGGTTTGAGTGGCAGAGATGACGAGTACTGCGGTCTGATTAATTTGAGTGGCAGAGATGACGAGTACTTCGGTCTGATTGGTTTGAATGGCAGAGATGACGAGTACTGCACTTTGATTGGTTTGAGTGGCAGAGATGACGAGTACTGCACTCTGATTGGTTTGAGTGGCAGAGATGACGAGTACTGCACTTTGATTGGTTTGAGTGGCAGAGATGACGAGTACTGCACTTTGATTGGTTTGAGTGGCAGAGATGACGAGTACTTCGGTCTGATTGGTTTGAATGGCAGAGATGACAAGTATTGCACTTTGATTGGTTTGAGTGGCAGAGATGACGAGTACTGTGGTCTGACTGGTTTGAGTGGCAGAGATGACGAGTACTGCACTTTGATTAGTTTGAGTGGCAGAGATGATGAGAACTGCACTTTGATTGGCTTGAGTGGCAGAGATGACGAGTACTGTCGTCTGATTTGTTTGAGTGGCAGAGATGACAAGAACTGCACTTTGATTGGTTTGAGTGGCAGAGACGACAAGTCCCACAGATTGATTGGCTTGAGTGGCAGAGATGACGAGTACTGTCGTCTGATTTGTTTGAGTGGCAGAGATGACGAGTACTGCACTTTGATTGGTTTGAGTGGCAGAGATGATGAGTACTGCGGTCTGATAGGTTTGAATGGCAGAGATGATGAGTACTGCACTTTGATTGGTTTGAGCAGCAGAGATGACGAGTAGCGTGGTCTGATTGGTTTAAGTGACAGAGATGACGAGTACTGCACTTTGATTGGTTTGAGTGGCAGAGATGACGAGTACTGTGGTCTGACTGGTTTGAGTGGCAGAGATGACGAGTACTGCACTTTGATTAGTTTGAGTGGCAGAGATGATGAGAACTGCACTTTGATTGGTTTGAGTGGCAGAGATGACGAGAACTGCACTTTGATTGGTTTGAGTGGCAGAGATGACGAGTACCGCAGTCTGATTGGTTTGAGTGGCAGAGATGACAAGAACTGCACTTTGATTGGTTTGAGTGACAGAGATGATGAGTACTGCACTTTGATTGGTTTGAGTAGCAGGGATAATGAGTACTGTGGTCTGATTGGTTTGAGTGGCAGAGACGACAAGTCCCACAGATTGATTGGTTTGAGTGGCAGAGATGACGAGTACTGTCGTCTGATTTGTTTGAGTGGCAGAGATGATGAGTACTGCACTTTGATTGGTTTGAGTGGCAGAGATGACGAGTTCTGCGATCTGATTGGTTTGAATGGCAGAGATGATGAGTACTGCACTTTGATTGGTTTGAGCAGCAGAGATGACGAGTACTGCGGTCTGATTGGTTTGAGTGGCAGAGATGACAAGTACTGTGGTCTGATTGGCTTGAGTGGCAGAGACAATGGAAACTGCATGGCTAACTGGTTAGATTGGCATTTTGTTTGAAATTGTAGTCTGCCTGGTTGCAGTGGCATTGAGGGCAGGATCTGTTGTCTGACTAGTTACAATTGAATGGTAGGTTGGAACTTTTATCCAGTTGGTTGCAGTGACATTGTGGGAGGGATCTGCAGTTTTATTGGTTAAGTAGGAACTGTGGTTACATTGGCTTTGGGGGTGGGAGCTATGGCCCATTTGGGTACAGTGGTCTAAGTGATGGGAAATGCAATCTTATTGTTTGCAGTCACACTTTCTGGTGAGAACTGATTCCTGATTGATTACATTTACATTATGGGTGTGTCCCTCAGTCTGATTAGTTGCAGCAGTATATATATAAGATACCCGCAAGGTCAGGCGAGAGTGGGAGAGGATGACCAACCTACAGGCCAGACCAGACCACTGTTATGACCATAGAAAACAATCATACTACCATGGTACAGAACAGCACTTCAACTGGAGTCTGCAGGTGTGGGAAGGTCTGTAAGAACAATAGGGGCCTCAATATACATCAGAGCAGGATGGGCTGTTTATGCCAAAGTAGTGAGCAACGCAAAGGGCAACCTGGTGAGATGGAGGAGAGGCAGGGTCGGGTGTCCAGCCACAATACCCAGAATCTCCAGGCACACGATATAGGCAACAGTGATCCTGCCAAGGAAGACAATGAGGTACTTGGTGGCCTACAAAATCAGGAAATAGATGCCAGTCAGGGAATAAGCCAGCAGATGCAGAACAGTGAAGATGGGGAAACATGAAAGCCCTGTGAACTCTCAAAGGACTGAGTCACAAGGTGCTGTCCTCCATGGAGAGAAGAGCGAGCAGAGGGAGAGTTTTAAGCCAGCCACCTCAAATGGGGTGCAGGAGGAAACCCTCTGCCAGGAGAGGCGGCAGTGAGGAAATATCGACTTATTAAATATTGACTGAAGTTAGACCCATGACAATTAATTGGGATATACAAAGTAAGTATATGAGTGTGTGTGTGTGTGTGTGTGTGTGTGTGTGTGTTTATACAAGCTGTCTGAGACTCCTGACTGAGTTGCCACTTGGCTCAAGGAAAGAGTAGAATTATGAGCTGAACACACACCTTAATATACCAAGCACCTCGGGAGTCATTCATGAGCCACACACACAAACATATACACACAACTAAACCATCTGCTTAATCACATCATTCCGACACACACAGGCACTAGAGATGAGCTCTGCTTCACAAACACAGCAGGAGGAGAACAAGAGTCTGGATATACGGAAAGTGGGTCTGTCTCAGGTCATGTGATGCTAGGCTAGCAGAGGTTAGCACTCCGGAGCTTGTGTTTGTTTGATGAGGTCCAGGAGGAGGGCTGTGACAGATTGCTCCTCTGCAGGAGCTGTCTGGTCTCAACAGCGGGTACTTCAGGTGTGCGTTATAGAGAGAGACATGCAAGCTGGCATTTCAGCATGCCTGTGTGTTTCTGCTGTGGATTTATTATTGTTATAAACATTCATTTGTGTTTCAGTTCAGTGTCCTTTTCATAGGTTTGCCACTCCACAGTCTGAAAATTGTTGATAAGTCTGGATTCAGTCCTCTTTCATTCATAGCCAGTACAATTTCAGCCTCAATACAGAAGCTAATATGATTTCAGTCGACATTTTATATTTACCTTTCATTCCCCCCCCCACCCCCCAGATGCTTTTATACAGAGTGACTCACAAATGAAACTGAATCCAAACCAAGTGCAAAAGTGAATAGTTCATCATTAGTGTGTCTTCACAAGATGGCGAGCATTGAATTACATCAAACAGGAGTCTAATATATTGCTGCATGAATCGGCTTAGTTTTAATTATCACATTAATCACTTTTCAGGACATAAAATAGCACTTGATCCAGCACATACTATTATTTTGCATTGTATTATTATTATTATTATTATTATTATTATTATTATTATTATTATTATTATTATATCATTTTCTGACAGTTGCACACACAACTTTATTGACTTTAAAGAGATAAAATTATTAATGAATTGCCAGTATAAATAACATGGGGAAGCCATGACCTAATGGTTAGAGAAGCAGCTTTGGGATTAAAATGTCACCGGTTCAATTCCCTGGACCAGCAGGAATGGCTGAAGTGCCCTTGAACAAGGCATACAACCCCCAACTGCTCCCCAGGCCGCTCTGGATATGTTGTACATCACTCTGGATAAGAGTGTCTGCTAAATGCCATTAATGTAATGTAATGTCATGTAATGTAATGTCTTCTCCAAAATCAGGTCAAGAACATTAGCAAAGTTTGACATTTTGCACAGCTAACAGTTGGCTGGCTAGATTTCCTCTCCATTGCCTGGTTTAAAAACAAACAGCCTTTACTGAAACGAAATGAAAGCAAGTAACAAACTCATGAATTCTCGATTTACAATTTTATTTACAGTATATACAAATGGGGGCGGCACAGTGGTCTAGTGGTTAGCACTGTTGGCTCACAGCAAGAAGGTCCTGGGTTTGAGCCCAGTGGCCGGCGAGGGCCTTTCTGTGTGGAGTTTGCATATTCTCCCCTTGTCTACGTAGGTTTCCTCCGGGTGCTCCGGTTTCCCCCACAGTCCAAAGACATGCAGGTTAAGCTAATTGGTGGCTCTAAATTGACTGTAGGTGTGAATGTGAGTGTGAATGGTTGTTTGTCTCTGTGTCAGCCCTACGATGACCTGTCGACTTGTCCAGGGTGTACCCCGCCTTTCGCCCATAGTCAGCTGGGATAGGCTCCAGCTTGCCTGCGACCCTGTAGGACAGGATAAGCGGCTAAAGATAATGGATGGATGAATGGATGGATATATGGAAATAGGAACTGTATATTGGAAGGAAAAGAACACGATTGAGCAGCAGCTAGTCTCCCGACTTCACTTGCCAGCACACTGCATGGACTGAGCTTGAATCTCTCCAATCAATGCAACATATAATTTTAAAATGAAAAAAGAGATTTGAGAGTTCCTCCAGTCGTTACATTACATTACATGGCATTTAGCACACTTTTTATTCAGAGTGACGTACAACAAGTGCAAAAGTCAGGTACATGAAGTGCTGAACTTCTAGACAAGAAAGTTCTAGTGCCAACTGAACACGTGACACCAATACCTAGAGTAATATGCTGTTGAAGTGCCAATACTCAAACAGCCAAGGAAACAAACCAGCCATATAAAGTACATAGAACTAAGTAAAGAACTCAGAACAGCTAACCCCAGGCTAGACAGTACACAGCCTGGATTGTTCAAGACCGAAATGCAGTTACACAGTGGGCAGGGAAGAAGGGGAGAGGTGCAGCCTGTAAAGGTGAGTCTTCAGTCTGTGCTTAAAGGTGATCAGGGAGTCAGCAGTTCTGACCTCAATGGGAAGGTCATTCCACCAACAGGGAACCAGGACAGACAGCAGCCTTGAGCAGGCTGGGCAGGAGCAGAGAGGAGGGGGGACCAGACGAGCAGTAGTAGCGGAGCATAGGGATCTGGCTGGTGTGTAGGGGTGGATCAGACTCTGGAAGTATGCTGGATCTAACCCCTTAAGAGCCTGGTAAGCTAGCACCAATGTCTTAAATTTGATGCGAGCTGCGATAGGTAGCCAATGCAGGTCAGCAAGCAGAGGGGTGACATGGGAAGAATAAGGGAGGTTGTAGACAAGGTGGGCTGCAGCGTTCTGGATGAGCTGTAGGGGTCTGATGGCAGAAGCTGGAAGGCCAGCAAGGAGAGAGTTGCAATAGTCCAAGCAGGACAGGATCAACACTTGGACCAGGAGCTGAGTAGACTAGGTGGTAAGAAAAGGGCAGATCCTTCAGATGTTGTAGAGGAGGAATGTACATGTCCGGGTCACTGGAGTGACCATCATACAGAATCATCATACATAAGCCTAACGTCCAGTCCCGCCTTATTGTCAGCGACCGTCCATAGACCCCCAGTGAAGCCAGGCATCTGGAAATTACATTTTAAAAGCATAGTGTCCAATAAACCTCTAGCTTTTCTGCACTAAGATGGTGGCATTAGAGTACAGAGACGCTGAGCATCACTGGGTTTTCAATGAGCTGTGCTTCCACAGGCTTCTATGGGGAAAAATCATGTTATCAGATCATGATGACTAGCGAGAAATAACTGCTGAATGAACTAGCCGTAAAGCTGAGCACAAAATATCGGTTTGGAATAAGAGAGTTAAGTCGTGTAAATACAGATTTAACAGACAAATGTTTTGTGACATTTTGCAGGAAGCTGGGCTTCTTAGAGCAGTCACCTCTGGTCCACAGATAGATGTTGGATAGTACAGCTTTCACACTGATGACGCATGGAGCAGCCATCTTGGATTTTGAAGTCAGGGTTGGTCAGGATCTTTCAACTTTCCAAGTTGGAAATCTGACTTCAGGAGGTGTTCCAGTTGACATTTCTGACTAGGATCTTGGAAATCCTGATTTCTCAGTACAGTTAGAATGGACCTTTAATACTGTTCCTTATTCGAGCCAATACTTTACTGAAACTCCGCCCCGTGTGTGTAACCCTCACAGAACTTCAGAATAAGACAGTTCTATAGTTCTGCCTGTGGTCTGATCTTGATATACATGATGTCAGGATTAACCCTGAATCTGAATCTTCTGAATCTGCTATCAGTCTGGATCAGCACAGATTCAGTCTTGATGATGTAGAGTCTCTCCTTCTCTCTCACACACACCACATATGAAGGCAGCAACTCTGACCTTATCATGTTATCTCAGAGGATACCCTTCTACAGTTCCATTAGATTAGACACAGACATATATATATATATATATATATATATATATATATATATATATATATATATATATATAAACATCATTATGATAGATGCACTAGATGGCAACACTGCTCAAATTCTCTTCTTATCTTCTCATCTGTTTTAAGGGTGTGCCATAATCCTGTGAGGAATTCCTCCAGTGGTTATATTGCTGGTGTTTCTGAGCATCGAGAGATCGTCAGATCACAGGCCTTGGCAGAATGACGTGTGACGTGTTTCTGTTGTGTATCTGATCATGTTTCTCTGGTTATTTACTGCTTTTAAAAGAAAGAGAAGCTCTGATTTGATTTGTCTGAGGTGTGTTTCAAGCCTTTGCTCTTTTTGTTGTGCTTTATGTCAGCTTCACTGGTTCAATTGATTTTCTGGCACTCAGTACTTGATTTGAATTGAACTGAACAAAACAGGATTGTTTAGCTCATTCAAGGTGGTATGAAGCATCTCATCAGTGAAGGACAGAAGTGATGCTCCGGGTCAGAGAGAGAATCTCACCGGGTCTGGAGACACCTGGGGTCAGTCTGCATCCATTTAACCTTCACATCCAGTGGATCCAGTTCAAATGATCAGATTAAGTCCTGTTACAATAGAAACAATAACATAATGGAACCAATATTGGAACTGTTCAATACCTTCCGACCAATCAGAATCCAGAATTTCATGACACTTATGATATAAAGAGGAACATGTCCGTGTTATTGGGAAGCACTGGGAAAACAGATATTTATATACTTATATGTTTGAATACCTCGTCATGGATGACAAAAAAAGAGGATGCATAGAAAGTAAGCATGCAACGATATACCGTGCATGATACAAATTTATGATGACACAAATCTTATCTCATTATCTGTAGCCGCTTTATCCTGTTCTACAGGGTCGCAGGCAAGCTGGAGCCTATCCCAGCTGAGTATGGGCGAAAGGCGGGGTACACCCTGGACAAGTCGCCAGGCCATCACAGGGCTGACACATAGACACAGACAACCATTCACACTCACACCTACGGTCAATTTAGAGTCACCAGTTAACCTAACCTGCATGGCTTTGGGGGAAACCGGAGCACCCGGAGGAAACCCACACGGACATGGGGAAAACATGCAAACTCCACACAGAAAGGCCCTTGCTGGCCACGGGGCTCGAACCCGGACCTTCTTGCTGTGAGATGACAGCGCTAACCACTACACCACCGTGCCGCCCATGACACAAATCGATGAAATAAAAACTGAATCATGATTCAGACAGAACTGAATCAGACTGCATAATCTCTTAGTTTTTCCAAGATGTAATTGTGTTGTTTAGACAGTAGAGGGCACATAACGTCCATGTGTATCATGGGAATAGACATGCCTTCACTGTAGGTGGAAGTAACACAGCTCTAGTGCCACAAAAACACAGATATAAAGTGTGAAAGAGCTTTTGTGCGATTGGACAAATAGATTTAACAAGAAATCAGGGCTGTCTTTTTACAGAATGTTGAAAGATAAAGAAAAGAGAAGCAAATAGAGGTATTACAAATTACCAAAGTTTATTAAGAAAAGGCCTATTTGTTATTAATTTTTATTTTTAATAAACGGAATATTTTATTTAATAGGCTATTATATTTTACTCCAACCTTTACACAGGTGGGTAAATAATTATTAATACATGTTGCTTTTTTTGTTGTTAATAATTTTTCCTTATTTTTTCCCTCAAAAGTATACTAAATTGAATTGAATCATGAATTGGGTGAATGGTTACATGAGTAATAGAACAGTGAGTGTTGAAATTCTCTTTGCTCATGCTGTTTGTCTGTTTATCATATCTCATCCTCCTACGCCAGACATTTGCAGAAATTCTTACAGATGTATTATTAATGTTGTTTATAACATTAAAAGGTCATTAGCTTCTGCTAATTGAGTTCTGACTGCAGGCAAAAACCTCACATCTGTTCAGTTTCATACCTCTTGTGTTTGATGAGATGAAGGTGGAGATAGTGTTGGTGATGGAGGTGGAGATGGGGTTGTTTGCTTCAGACTGTTGAGCTGAATTGTGACCTGAGATGTTGTTTGAACTTTGCTATATGGAGTGTCATTATTTTTGAGTGTTTTCTTTTGCACAGTTATTTTCTGTTTTGTAAATACTAGATAGGCGACACGGTGGTGTAGTGGTCAGCATTGTCGCCTCACAGCAAGAAGGTCCGGGTTCGAGCCCCGTGGCCGGCGAGGGCCTTTCTGTGCGGAGTTTGCATGTTCTCCCCGTGTCCGCGTGGGTTTCCTCCGGGTGCTCCGGTTTCCCCCACAGTCCAAAGACATGCAGGTTAGGTTAACTGGTGACTCTAAATTGACCGTAGGTGTGAATGTGAGTGTGAATGGTTGTCTGTGTCTATGTGTCAGCCCTGCGATGACCTGCAGACTTGTCCAGGGTGTACCCCGCCTCTCGCCCATAGTCAGCTGGGATAGGCTCCAAGTTGCCCACGTCCCTGCACAGGATAAGCGGTTATGGATAATAGATGCATGGATAGTTTAGTTTAATTATTGTTAAGGTGGATTAAGTACAACATAAACTGAGAAAGGTTTAAGACTTTAATAATATTTGAGAATTTAATTTTCAGATCTTGATCACTGTAGGCACATACTGAACAAGTCCTTTAATGCCTCATTGCAGTTACATTCTGGACTGTGATTGATCAAAAGCAAAGGTGTTGATTAATTCTCTAGAACAGCAGCTCTGACAATAGTGCAGCTCCAAATCACAGGTTTGTATTATTATATTAATGACTTTGTTCTTTATTCATACCTTATCATTTCTATAGTAACAGCTCATTCACAGGGACTCGGACAGCGAACGCTCCACGTAAACATTAAAAAACGTGTAATCGTTGATATGGTGCTGTTTTCTGTAATGATTGATGGGTTTATATAGCATTTATGGAAGGAGTCTCCAGTGCCAGTGTTTTGTAAGAGTTGGAGGTAAAGCTGGAACTGCTGAGAGGTCAGGGTTTGGTTTAGGGTTAGGGTTAGTAAGATTTGAGAACTTTTGAACACCTTCAGAACAGAGCAGTTTGGGAGTTTGGGCTTTGCAGACTGTTTATATCTGCTGTAATATCACGTAGAGCAGGAATGAACTTGTTTCATGGAAGTTCCACAACACTAAATGGATAAAAAAAAGTGTGATGTGTCATTGTTTAATAAAATTGCAAGTTGTACTGTGGTGTAAGAGGAATACAACACTGAGGACATGCTGTGATCGGAAAATAATCACCTTCAGGTTGAGAACAGTAACAGTTGGGTTTTCTGGATCAGTAAGTTGTCCTTGACCCGCGGTACTAAAGTGGTACCAACAAAATAAACTCCAAAAATATTGACTGTCAGTGCAGCTAATAAAGGTAGCGTTACCACTCCTTCATCCATTATCTATCTATCTATCTATCTATCTATCTATCTATCTATCTATCTATCTATCTATCTATCTATCTATCTATCTATCTATCTATCTATCTATTTTTCTGAAGGACTCTTCTGCTTTTCTTCACCTCTTGAGTTGTGATTCAGAGCAGCGACAGTGAAAATAGATTTCTATCAGTCTGGACAATGAGGACAATGAGAAGAGGAAAGAATAGAGAAGGGGGAGGAGGAGAAGGAGAGTCAGATGAGGAGGTGGAGAGAAAAGGTGAGAGGGAGGACGAAGGAGCGAGAGTGAAGGATATTGACAAAATGTCATGGTACAAATTAGAGGTGTCTAACATGGTTTGGAGAGCCAACTGCTTAACACTCAGACCTGAAAGATGTAGAGGTGTGTGTGTGTGTGTGTGTGTGTGTGTGTGTGTGTGTGTGTGTGTGTGTGTGTGTGTAACCGGTCTGAGAAAAAGCCCTCGGCTCTTTGAAGAGCTCATAAAGGCCTGAGGGAATGGTGTAAATTTTCCAGACGTGTTAATGCACCTAACACGCTGCTCTGTACTCCTGACTGGATGAGGATGAGGGACGTGTGTGTGTGTGTGTGTGTGTGTGTGTGTGCAGACTATGTCAGAGGTTTAAATGTTATGGTCTTTCTCTCTGGCCAATAACAGGCTGTCTTATTAGAGGAGCTTCTTTAAGAACTTTGGTGGAAATGGTCTCGCTGTCTCTGTCTGCCTCTCTCTCTCTCTCTCTCTCTCTCTCTCTCTGGTGCTGAATGGTGTCAGACACATTTGTGAGTGTGAATCCAGCAGCAGCATGTGTGTGAAAGCACCCCTGCAGTGCTTTGTTATTAGAACCTTCGCTCTCTGAATAATTACCTCTACAGCTTTTGCAGTATGCAAAGAACAGCTCGTAAGTAACATGCAATCACCATCCATCCATCCATCCATCCATCCATCCATCCATCCATCCATTCTGTTTATCTGTCAGGGTCACGGAGGAAGCTAGAGCCAATCCCGGGTGAGAGGCGGAGTTCAGTCTGTTCACATCGCCAATCTATTGCAGGGCTACACACAGATGAACAACCATCACATTCACATTCACACCTCTGGGGGATTTAGAGCAGCCAGTTGACCGACACATCTTTGGACTGTTGGAGGAAACCGGAGCACCCGGAGGAAACCCATACAAGCACCAGGAGAACATGCAAACTCCACACAAAAAGACCAGAGTTGATCTCAAGGTTCAAACCCAGAATTTTCTTTCTTTGAGGCATGTAATCACCATTTGCTCACTTAGACTGGTACCAAAATCCAGAATTGTGACACCCAAAGGCATTTTTGAGACAAAGTCGGCAAACAGTCTTATTTTGTCAATTTGGGTGTGCCGAATTCAAATCTGCAATATTCCGAGCTCTATCTGACCTCTGTTGACCTCTAGAGGTCATTGAACTTTGGGCCTGTAAACATCTCAGCTGGACCCAGTTTCTCAGCTTTTTAAGGAATGAAATGTACTAAAATGATTAATGAAGTTCGCAAATGGCCTTGTTTGTTAAATGTTTGGGTGCTGAATTCATTTTTCATTTGTAAAACGACATATGACCTCTGATAACCTCAAGGTCATTAAACTTGGCCTATAGGCCTATGCATTTAACGGCATTTTTAAACTGACTTTACTCCCCCAAAAAGAATATGAACAGACAAAAAACAAATAGAAAGGAACAAATACAACATTAAATGGCAGTCCATGTACATGTGACTTACTTTTCACAATGAGAATGCCTAGGCGATCACCTTACATAACATTGCATTTAGCGGTTATTGTTTATACAAAGCTACTGAAAAAAGGACAGATTCAGCAGCATACAAAATGTGGGGGTATACAGGGTATACAGGTTAATCAGGGTTAGTATATATGAGAGTTTTTTTCTTTGTTGTTTGTTTTTTGTTTTGTTTTGTTTTGTTTAAATGGGGTAAAGCCTTTACAAAAAACAAACAACAAAGAAAAAACCTCTCATATATACTAACCCTGATTAACCTGTATACCCTGTATACCCCCACATTTTGTATGCTGCTGAATCTGTCCTTTTTTCAGTAGCTTTGTATAAACAATAACCGCTAAATGTAATGCAATGTTATGTAAGGTGATCGCCTAGGCATTCTCATTGTGAAAAGTAAGTCACATGTACATGGACTGCCATTTAATGTTGTATTTGTTCCTTTCTATTTGTTTTTTGTCTGTTCATATTCTTTTTGGGGGAGTAAAGTCAGTTTAAAAATGCCATTAAATGCATAGGCCTATAGGCCAAGTTTAATGACCTTGAGGTTATCAGAGGTCATATGTCGTTTTACAAATGAAAAATGAATTCAGCACCCAAACATTTAACAAACAAGGCCATCTGCTAACTTCATTAATCATTTTAGTACATTTCATTCCTTAGAAAGCTGAGAAACTGGGTTCAGCTGAGACGTTTACAGGCCCAAAGTTCAATGACCTCTAGAGGTCAACAGAGGTCAGATAGAGCTCGGCATATTGCAGATTTGAATTCGGCACACCCAAATTGACAAAATAAGACTGTTTGCCGACTTTGTCTCAAAAATGCCTTTAACTCCTTAAATAAGCACTTTTTTGAATTTTGGTACCAGTCTAACTGAGATATCACTGCATAAATAATAATAACAGCAGAGCTCCATAGTTAAGAGAATGTAGTAAAGCATCAACCTGATTTTTGATGGCTTTTACGTATGTATATGTATATATGAATGACGTCTGTGTCCCACCACAGGCAACCCGATCGTAAGTGCAAGGCAACGTATCTCATAAACACTTGACCACCGAACAACAAAATTTGTATCTTTATTTCCATAAGATAGATGGGGGTTTATCCAGCACTTATTAATTTGCGCAAACAGCGCTGGCACAAATTTTTGCTCTCACTCAGGATCTTTCTACATTATTCTTTACCTCTTATTATTATCCTAACTTATTTTAGGATGCTATTTCTCCTTCACTTTTCAACCAATCATCACCAAATTTCACATGAAGAATACCTCTGGGCTGAATTATGTCGCTATGACTTTTGGTGCTGATCTGGATCACTGATCCAGAATGATCCATGAAAAACTGGATTTTTTTTTTCAATCACTTACAGCTGTCAATTTTCACAATTTTTTCACTCAGGTTTTTTTTTTTTCAGGGTGGCAGGGCACAACTTTTCCTCACTAAATGCCATTCTCTATCTCTTACCGTTCCAGATCTATAGGGTACAGTGACCAGACATCCCGCTTTATAATTGGGATTATTTACTTACACATTTTACAGAAAATATTCACAACAGTTTCATATAAAACTAGTTAAAACAGATGTATTGGTCCACTCCACGAGCTTGTTGGACAGTTGACAGTTGGAACCAGACGACTGTTTGAGATCAAGTTTGAAAGATCAAGATTGCAGCTCGAACTCTTGGAGATTGTATGCTGCATTTAGTTGAGGAGAATGTTTTCCAGTAGTTTTTTTTTTCTTCTGAAGGTATTTATCCAACTGGTTTTTTTTTTTTCGTAGCAGGCATTGTATCTTTGCATTGTATGTTTTTTACTTGAACAATTTCTTATTCTGCACACTCGTGTAAACATAATTATTGGATAGTTCAATAGCAGTTATGAGCCTCTTTCATTATCACCTGTGTTATGCAATATGATTTTCAGTAGGGCTCTGGAAAAATTGAGAAAAAATTTATATATATATATATATATATATATATATATATATATATATATATATATATATATATATATATATATGGCATGTACCACCGTCAGATAGAGGAAGTGGCTGATATCAAGAAATCCTACCAGTGGCTGGATAATGCAGGACTGACAGACAGCACAGAGGCACTAATCATGGCAGCACAAGAACGGGCCATAAGCACAAGAGCCATAGAGGCCAGGATCTACCAGAGTAGATCAGACCCAAGATGCAGACTGTGCAAAGAAGCCCCTGAAACAGTCCAGCACATAGTAGCAGGGTGTAAGATGCTAGCTGGATCAGCGTACATGGAGAGGCACAACCAAGTGGCTGGGATAGTATACAGGAACATCTGCAACCAGTATGGAATAGAAATACCCAAGTCCCAATGGGCCATACCACAGAAGGTGGCTGAGAACAACAGGGCCAAGATTCTGTGGGACTTCAGCTTCCAGACTGACAAACAGATCCTGGCTAACCAACCGGACATAGTGGTGGTGGACAAAGAGCAGAAGAGGGTGGTGGTGATAGATGTGGCGATCCCAGCTGACGCCAACATCAGGAAGAAGGAACATGAGAAACTTGAGAAGTATCAAGGGTTGAAAGAGCAGCTGGAACGGATGTGGAAGGTCAAGGGTTGCGTGGTCCCCGTGGTAGTGGGGGCACTTGGGGCAGTAACCCCCAAACTGGGAGAGTGGCTCCAGCAAATCCCAGGAACAACATCTGAAGCCTCAGTCCAGAAGAGCGCAGTCCTAGGAACATCGAAGATACTGCGCAGAACCCTCAAACTCCCAGGCCTCTGGTAGAGGACCCGAGCTTGAGGATGACATGGATACCACCCCCCCCGCCGGGGGTGAGAAGGAGATTTTTATATATATATATATATATATATATATATATATATATATATATATATATATATAAAATATATACAGTGCTGAGCGTAAATGAGTCCACCCCCTTTGAAAAGTAACATTTTAAACAATATCTCAATGAACACAAACAATTTCCAAAATGTTGACTAGACAAAGTTTAATATAACATCTGCTTAACTTATAACTTGAAAGTAAGGTTAATAATATAACTTAGATTACACATTTTTTTCAGTTTTACTCAAATTAGGGTGGTGCAAAAATGAGTACACCCCACAACTAAAACATCTAGTACTTTGTATGGCCTCCATGATTTTTAATGACAGCACCAAGTCTTCTAGGCATGGAATGAACAAGTTAGTGACATTTTGCAACATCAATCTTTTTCCATTCTTCAACAATGACCTCTTTTAGTGACTGGATGCTGGATGGAGAGTGATGCTCAACTTGTCTCTTCAGAATTCCCCATAGGTGTTCGATTGGGTTCAGATCAGGAGACATACTTGGTCACTGAATCACTTTCACCCTGTTCTTCTTCAGAAATCCAACAGTGGCCTTAGATGTGTGTTTAGTCATGTTGGAAAAGTGCACAACGACCAAGGGCACGGAGTGATGGTAGCATCTTCTCTTTCAGTATGGAGCAATACGTCTGTGAATTCATGATGCCATCAATGAAATGCAGCTCCCCGACACCAGCAGCACTCATGCAGCCCCACATAAGGACACTGCCACCACCATGTTTCACTGTAGGCACCAGGCATTTTTCTTTGTATTCCTCACCTTTGTGACGCCATACAGTTTTGAAGCCATCAGTTCCAAAAACATTTATCTTGGTCTCATCACTCCAGAGTATAGAGTCCCAGTAGTCTTCATCTTTGTCAGCATGGGCTCTGGCAAACTCTAGGCGGGCTTTTTTGTGCCTGGGCTTTAGGAGAGGCTTCTTTCGTGGACGGCATCCATGCATGCCATTCCTCTGCAGTGTACGCTGTATTGTGTCACGGGAAATAGTCACCCCAGTTTGGCTTTCTACTTCTTTAGATAACTGCAGTGAACTTGCATGCCGATTTTCTTTAACCCTTCTCATCAGGAGACGCTCCTGTCGAGGTGTTAACTTCCGTGGATGACCTGGACGTCTCTGTGAGATGGTTGCAGTTCCATCTTTCTTAAATTTTTGTACCACTTTTGCTACAGTATTCTGACTGATAAGTAAAGCTTTGTTGATCTTCTTGTAGCCTTCACCTTTGTGGTGGAAAGAAATTATTTTCTTTGGGGAATTCTGAAGAGACAAGTTGAGCATCACTCTCCATCCAGCATCCAGTCACTAAAAGAGGCCATTGTTGAAGAATGGAAAAAGATTGATGTTGCAAAATGTCTCCAACTTGTTCATTCCATGCCTAGAAGACTTGGTGCTGTCATTAAAAATCATGGAGGCCATACAAAGTACTAGATGGAGTAGTTTTTGTTGTGGGGTGTACTCATTTTTGCACCACCCTAATTTGAGTAAAACTGAAAAAATGTGTAATCTAAGTTTATATTATTAACCTTACTTTCATGTTATAAGTTAAACAGATGTTATATTAAACTTTGTCTTGTCAACATTTTGGAAATTGTTTGTGTTCATTGAGATATTGTTTAAAGTGTTACTTTTCAATATAAAATCACAATCATTAAAAACTACACTTAAGTAATCGGTTAGTAAGCCATTCTAATGAAAAAAATAATAATATAAAAACAACATAATAATGACAAAAAATAACAATAATGTTGATACCATCCATCCATCCATCCATCGTCTGTAACCGCTTATCTTGTGCAAGCTGGAGCCTATCCCAGCTGACTATGGGTGAGAGGTGGGGTACATCCTGGACAAGTCGCCAGGTCATCGCAGGGCTGACACAAAGAGACAAACAACCATTCACACTCACATTCACACGTACGGTCAATTTAGAGTCACCGATTAGCCTAACCTGCATGTCTTTGGACTGGGGGGGAAACTGGAGCACACCCACGCAGACACAGGGAGAACATGCAAACTCCACACAGAAAGACCCTCATCAGACGCTGGGCTCAAACCCAGGACCTTCTTGCTGTGAGGAGACAGTGCTAACCACGTAATGTTGATACAATAAATATAAATATATTTTTAAGAAACAAGCCCTAATTATTGACTAGGCTTTGTTTTTTTTTTATATTTATTTTTCGGCAATATTGTTATTTTTTGTCATTATTATGTTGGTTTTTTAATATTATTTATTAAAATGGATTACTATCTGATTACTTAAGTGTAGTTTGTAATGATTATTTACATTTTATTATTATGTATATGTTCGTAATAGTGTTAGATAATCTAAACCTACCGCAGACCGATATCGATATAGATTAATTCTTATGTGTGGTAATATTCGATTGTAACTGTAAGGTACTCATGTAAAGTGAAATCGTTGGGTCCCTTCTGTCCCCCAGGCACCCAGCAGAGTCACACCATAATAAATGTGGTGGTGTTGTTTTTGGTGCATGGCATGTGGCATCAAAGAAAGGCATAAATATGTATCATAACTGTAATGCGAGGGCAGCACGGTGGTGTAGTGGTTAGCGCTGTTGCCTCACAGCAAGAAGGTCCGGGTTCGAGCCCCAGGGCCGGCGAGGGCCTTTCTGTGCGGAGTTTGCATGTTCTCCCCGTGTCTGCGTGCGTTTCCTCCGGGTGCTCCGGTTTCCCCCACAGTCCAAAGACATGCAGGTTAGGTTAACTGGTGACTCTAAATTGACCGTAGGTGTGAATGTGAGTGTGAATGGTTGTCTGTGTCTATGTGTCAGCCCTGTGATGACCTGGCGACTTGTCCAGGGTGTACCCCGCCTTTCGCCCGTAGTCAGCTGGGATAGGCTCCAGCTTGCCTGCGACCCTGTAGAAGGATAAAGCGGCTAGAGATAATGAGATGAGAACTGTAATGCGTATCTCATTACTGGTCTCACTGTCCCAAGACAATGCAGTGATTTATTGAGGTGAAAAACACAACACGACACAATTTGATGGTTCGTTCATGGTGCTGTAATAATATTATTCTGTTCAGGGGGATTTTGTGCCCTTGCAAATATTTTACCGCTTTTCGGCAGTGCCTATATAGATATATACACACACTAGTATAGTCTATTGTTTCACATCAGATTTAAATTGCTTTCTTGTGCAATCCGTCTGTGATTGGATACATCCAGTACAGGGTCATGTCGCGTTCCCATTACAAACTTCCACAGGAATCACACGGGATATGTTTAATGAGACTCGACTGTGGATCAGCTGCAACATGAAGTCATAGAAATGACCTTGTGATTTATATTACAGTACAATTATACATTACTTCTTGCTCTGTTCACACACACACACACACACACACACACACACACACACACACACACACACACACACACCCCTCTCTCATCACCCTCCTGTCCTGATCAGGTCTCCAGGCCTTACAAAAATGACACAGCTGTGAAGATTGGACAGGAGAAAATGATCAGAAGTGAGCAGTAAGGTTTGAAAAGTACACAGAGAATGTTGCGTTGAGTGTAGATACACACTGAGATACACAGTGCGCAATGGTGTTGGTGCAATCGATATACACCGAAGAGAAACGCAGTGTTCTGTTTGTGTTGTCACTCCGTCAGCTCCTCCTGAGTGGTGTGTGTGTGTGTGTGTGTGTGTGTGTGTGCTTGTTATGTGTGCACAGATTCTGTCAGAGACAGTACGGTATAACACTACTTTGTGTGTGTGTGTGTGTGTGTGTGTGTGTGTGTGTGTGTGTGTGTGTGTGTGAAAGATTGAAAAAAAGAGATACATTTTCTTCTAAAATCTTATTTTGCTTTAAATTTGTTCTGCAAAATTAATATGTTCCCCCCAAAATTATCCACAATAACAGTGTATCTCATCTCTACATTGAGTGATAAATGTGTGTGAACCTGCACCAACATCAGCATCACGTACAAGACAAACATTGTGCATCTGCATCAGTCCACAATTCAGTGACATTTTATTCATATTGTGACAGAAAGCAGTTGGGCAGAAGCCGAGGATCTACAGAGTTCATGGATGGTTGAGAAGATGTGTTGATGTGTCGTTTTTCTTATTTTCTCGCACATTCCTCACCTTCAGGCTCAACACTGCAGCAGGAGACAGAGTAGAAAGAGAATGTGTTTCATAAGACAGTGATGTGTTTTATAGGACAGAAGGGAGTGATAGAGGAGCTGCTGCTGTGTGTTTGTGGTTTGGGGTATGATGCATTCACATTATAGATATGACGTATAACTACAGTCAGAAGTTTACAGACACTCATCATGGACGTGAATGTCATGGACTTTCAATGATTTCATTAAACTGTTCTTTTTCTATCTTTAATTTAAAAAAAAAACGAATTTGGTGCACAAATTCTTCATTTTCATTTATTATGGGTTTTCTGAAATCAACACAGGATCAACTAGAGCACTCAGTAGAGTAGAGTTCATATCTCTGCCAAACCACATATTATCAACATCTAAATCAAATCACTTGAACCTAGGATAATACTAAAGCTGTCTACCAAATTTCATCAAAATCCATTCACTACTTTTGGAGTTACGTTGAGAACAGACAAAAAAAAAAATCCTGTATCTGATATGTTACATATCTGGATTTACATCAAAATCTAATCACTTGTTCCTTGGCCCATGGCTCACCTTTCCACCAAATTTCATCCAAATCTGTTCACTGGTTTTTGAGTTATGTTGGGAAGACAAACAAATGGAGGTGAAAACATAACCTCCTCCAACAAAGTTGACAAAGGTAACACACACACACACACACACACACACACACACACTGGGACGGCACGGCGGTGTAGTGGTTAGCGCTGTTGCCTCACAGCAAGAAGGTCCGGGTTCAAGCCCCATGGCCGGCGAGGGCCTTTCTGTGCGGAGTTTGTATGTTCTCCCCGTGTCCGCATGGGTTTCCTCTGGGTGCTCCGGTTTCCCCCACAGTCCAAAGACATGCAGGTTAGGTTAACTGGTGACTCTAAATTGAGCGTAGGTGTGAATGTGAGTGTGAATGGTTGTCTGTGTCTATGTGTCAGCCCTGTGATGACCTGGCGACTTGTCCAGGGTGTACCCCGCCTTTCGCCCGTAGTCAGCTGGGATAGGCTCCAGCTTGCCTGCGACCCTGTAGAACAGGATAAAGAGGCTAGAGATAATGAGATGAGATGAGATATACACACCCAACACACTGAATATTTAGTTAAATGCATCTTAGTGGGTTTCACGTTGATGCTTTTGGTCACCATCAACAAGCTTCTGTCAGAATTCTGGTTGGATATTTGTTCACTCTTCTTGGCATAATTAAGAGTTATATTACATTTGCATGTTTCCGGGAACAGACCCAACCTTGAAGCACAGTCCACATATTTTCAACAGGGTTGAGGTCTGGATGTGTTTTAAGCTTAATGTTATTCTGCTTTATCCTCCACAACCAGCTTTAATGTGTGTTTGGGGGTCACTGTCCTGTTGGAACACCCAACAGTATCCAAGTTTCTGATAGTTTGAGGTGATTATGAAGAATGATGAAATTGCTCCAGTGATCTTGGAGATGAATGCCCCACCTTCACTCCTCCAAACCTATCTCTGGTCATTGTGGCCAAACAGCTCAATCTTTGTCTCATCTGACCATAAAACCTTCCTTCAGATGGCTTTTTCTTTGTCCATGTGAAGCTTGAAGGTGTCAATTTTAGAGCATTGGCTTCTTTCTTGGACGGCAGCCTCTTATGCCGCTTTTCCACTACAAACGCGGCTGAGTCGGGCTGAGCCGTGCCGTGCTGAGTCGGGCTGAGCGGGGCTGTTGGAGTTGCATTTCGACTACAACCGCGCTGAACTGTGCTGGCTGGAAGTGGGTGGACACATTGGGTGGAGTTAGCGAAAGTGGGTGGACATCAGGTGATGTCGTTAAGCAGCGCAAACAGTGACATCAGTGAGCTTTTAAGTGGTAGTCTCACGACCCGAATAGTAAACAATAAACATGAAGGACATGGAGTCGTTAGTGTTGCTGGTCTTGGTGCTGTGGCTTGTTGTCACCGACAACGCGGACAGATACTGGCAAGAGCGTATAGATGAGGCGAGGCGCATAAGGCTTCAGAAATTCTCGTAATTCGTAATTCTTCTCCTTCCGGGTTTGCGGTGTTTACAGATCCCAGCGCGCTCGCGGGGCGTGTGTGGGCATGTGAGGACACTCCTCCTCACCAATCAGTGCACAGGGGAGTGTCTGCTCACACCCCCAGCCTCACTTGGCTTGCTTTGGCTCGCTTCAGCCCTACTCCAAAACGGTGCGAGTTTTAGGGGCTAAGCAGGGCTGAAGCGAGCTGACTCGTGCTGGTTTTTGGTAGTCGAAACGCGAGCCATGTCGGGCTGAAGTGAGCTGAAGCGAGCTGAAGTGAGCTGAAAAAGGGTAGTGGAAAAGGGCCATTAGTCCATGATGATGTAAAACATAGACTGTAGACAGCGTTTGGCAGGCCTGTACCTTGGTGGTTCCAGGGTGATTCCTGACTGCCTGAACTAATTTCCCCTCAGCTGATGGTGACAGTTTGGATCTTCTTCCAGAAAAGTAGCTTGGCAAAGTGGCTCCTCCTCCCAATAACTTGCACTTACATACCATTGCTTGACTTGACGATGTTGGAATCTTCAGTTGTTTAGAAATGACTCTGAGACATTCCTGAGTGTGTAAATCTATGATCCTCTTTCTGAGATCTGCACTGAGCTCCTGGGACTTTCCCACTGTACTGTGTGTTGGTCAATCCAGTGAGTGGTGTCAAGCAAACCCTTATGTTGTGCACAGAAAAGCTACCAGCCGGAGTGTCAGTATGTCAGTTTCAGTCGTAACACAATCAGTTTATCACCACACCCTCGTGACGTGTTCACTAAACTAGAACAGTTTCACTGCCTGCACAAGCTCAGTAACGGTGATACCATGAATGTCAGTAATAGTTTTTATGGAGACAAGCAGAGTTTTTTAGCAAGCACAATGAATTTTAAAGAACGAATTGAAAACATGCTTCAAAGTTTGAATTTGTAGAATGAACACAAAATAGACTTCTGGTATCTACAATACTAAGGAAACCGATTAATATGTAGGGGAGACCGGGGGTGGTTGTAACAAAGGGATAGTTGTAACAACATCACTTTCACCAATAAGTGATAACATAAGAATCATGTTATCAATTTCACGTATAACCACTCCCTCCCTGACCTTGCATGTGAATGTGTATGGCTGTGTGAAGAAGTGTACAGATTTTACAACCAAATCACTTATTTTCAGGTAAGAAAGTTATTTTTTGGACGAAGTCTGTATTTTGATTAGTTCTGATACTGTAGGAGTTTGAATTAAGTAACTTGTATTAGATTAAAGAGTAGGTTCTTCAGTAAAACATGAGGCATTTAAGCTACAGTATCTTGCAAAAGTATTTATCCCCCTTGGTGTTTGTCCTGTTTTGTTGCATTTCAAGCTGGAATTAACTATGTGAAACCCAAAAATAGAAAACAAGTTGTTTTTTTTTCCACTGGTCAGATATTGTTGGAGGCCCCTGCCGCAGAAATTGAAGGGTTTAAATTTTACGTTTTAGTGAGTTTTTATAGAAATGTAAAATTGGAATGTTGGGGCTAGTTGGGAGCAGAATTTCTGTATTTGCTTTCACACTGTTAGAACAAATACAGAACAACTAAGGGTTTGTTTGCATTGTGGATTGCTTACAAAGCACTATACCAGTAAATATCATGAATAATAATTGCACAACAGTCATAGGTTTACTGAATTCAGTTTTGTGTAAAGTTTTCATTTTGTTTTTTTATTAAAAAATTGACTTTGTTAAAGAACCAGTGTCCAGTGTTCATTTGCAGTGGTAGTCCCAAAAGCAGCTCCTTTCCTCTGAAAAGCAGAGATGGACATTGCACTTCCTGCAGAGCATATTAGAGTACAGTGGTGCTTGAAAGTTTGTGAACCCTTTAGAATTTTCTCCATTTCTGCATAAATGTGACCTAAAACATCATCAGATTTTCACACAAGTCCTAAAAGTAGATAAAGAGAAACCAGTTAAACAAATGAGACAAAAAAATTATACTTTGGTCATTTATTTATTGAGGAAAATGATCCAATATTACATATCTGTGAGTGGCAAAAGTATTTGAACATTTGCTTTCAGTATCTGGTGTGACCCCCTTGTGCAGCAATAACTAACAAAGATTCTAGTAACTGTTGATCAGTCCTGCACACCATCTTGGAGGAATTTTAGCCCGTTCCTCCATACAGAACAGCTTCAACTCTGGGATGTTGGTGGGTTTCCTCACATGAACTGCTCGCTTCAGGTCCTTCCACAACATTTCCATTGGATTAAGGTCAGGACTTTGACTTGGCCATTCCAAAACATTAACTTTATTCTTCTTTAACCATTCTTTGGTAGAACGACTTGTGTGCTTAGGGTAATTGTCTTGCTGCATGACCCACCTTCTCTTGAGATTCAGTTCATGGACAGATGTTCTGATATTTTCCTTTAGAATTCATTGCTATAATTCAGAATTCATTGTTCCATCAATGATGGCAAGCCATCCTGGCCCAGATACAACAAAACAGGCCCAAACTATGATACTACCACCACCATGTTTCACAAATGGGATAAGGTTCTTATGCTGGAATGCAATGTTTTCCTTTCTCCAAACATAACGCTTCTCATTTAAACCAAAAAGTTCTATTTTGGTCTCATCTGTCCACAAAACATTTTTCCAATAGCCTTCTGGCTTGTCCACATGATCTTTAGCAAACTGCAGATGAGCAACAATGTTCTTTTGGAGAACAATGTCTCTCTCCTTGAAACCCATTCTCAATGCACACTATTGTTGTTCAGTGTTCTCCTGATGGTGGACTCATGAAAATTAGCCAATGTGAGAGAGGCCTTCAGTTGCTTAGAAGTTACCCTGAGGTCCTTTGTGACCTCGCTGGCAATTACACGCCTTGCCCTTGGAGTGATCTTTGTTGGTTGACCACTCCTGGGGAGGGTAACAATTGTCTTGAATTTCCTCCATTTCTACACAATGTGTGTGACTGTGGACTGGTGGAGTCCAAACTCTTTAGAGATGGTTTTGTAACCTTTTCCAGCCTGATGAGCATCAACAACGCTTTTTCTGAGGTCCTCAGAAATCTCTTTGTTTGTGCCATGGTACACTTCCACAAACATGTGTTGTGAAGATCAGACTTTGATAGATCCCTGTTCTTTAAATAAAACAGTGCCCACTCACACCTGATTGGCATCCCATTGATTGAAAACACCTGACTCTAATTTCACCTTCAAATTAACTGCTAATCCTAGCTTTTTACATACTTTTGCCCCTCACAGATATGTAATATTGGATCATTTTTCTCAATAAATAAATGACCAAGTATAATTTTTTGTCTCATTTATTTAAACAGGTTCTCTTTATCTACTTTTAGGACTTGTGTGAAAATCTGATGTTTTAGGTCATATTTATGCAGAAATACATAAAATTCTAAAGGGTTCACAAAAACTTTCAAGCACCACTGTAGCCTTTATTGCAGTGTCTGCAGTGTCCTCTTTGTCTTCACCGGGAAATGTCCGATCATGTCTCTGCGCACATCTGTTGGCAGTACACATGACCTCTGTGGAGCAGTCACAGGTCTCTGTGGTGTTGCTGTCATGGACGTCAAAGGGCTCCGTGAGGTTATCTGTGATACTGGGTTTCTGAAGATGGTCACCTTTTCCTTGGTGTGTTGGCATTTGTGTTTGTATGAATAAGATAAGAAAAGAATAATTTATGATGTCAAACATATATTAAAAACTGTATAATCAGTGAAATATTAAATATGGTAAACAGCAGAAATGGGGGCGGCACGGTGGTGTAGTGGTTAGCGCCGTCGCCTCACAGCAAGAAGGTCCTGGGTTTGAGCCCCGTGGCCGGCGAGGGCCTTTCTGTGTGGAGTTTGCATGTTCTCCCCGTTTCCGCGTGGGTTTCCTCCGGGTGCTCCAGTTTCCCCCACAGTCCAAAGACATGCAGGTTAGGTTAACTGGTGACTCTAAATTGAGCGTAGGTGTGAATGTGAGTGTGAATGGTTGTCTGTGTCTATGTGTCAGCCCTGTGATGACCTGGCGACTTGTCCAGGGTGTACCCCGCCTTTCGCCCGTAGTCAGCTGGGATAGGCTCCAGCTTGCCTGCGACCCTGTAGAACAGGATAAAGTGGCTACAGATAATGAGATGAGATGAGAAACAGCAGAAATGAATTCTTACCAGGATGAGAGAGGATGCTAGTTCTGCCTGAAACTGTCTCCTGTTTAGCATTTCTTTCTTGGGAATATTGAAAGAGCCTGAAATGCCGCATCAAGAAATAATTTATTCATTCAGAATTACTCAAATCTGGCCTAAACTCAAAATTATAATGGGTAAAACACATTTAGAAATTGTGATTCATCAAATACATTATATTTCTACAAGTATTTTTCCCCGTATGTCAACATTTGTGAAGTGCAATGTCTCCATGTAATGTGCAAGGTGCACATGCTATTTTGACTACCATCCTCACCCAACGTTGTAAAATTACAAAGACACAAGCTTAAAATCTAATTTGTGGCAGATCACAGAATCCAGGGACATGTCTGCCCGGGGGCATTTTGAGTTATTGTCAGATTCAGAAAGTACAGTTTCTAAGCTTTCCAATGATGCCTTCCATGTGGAGATCTGACAATATTTGAAGAATGTGTGGCCTTTTGAAAGTGTATACTTCTTAAAACAGAAAAGGGAGAAAATCGCCCTCAAACTTTTCCATCTCAGCTACTCTGCATATAGGGCGGGCACATAATGGTGCTCATCTGCATGACATTAAGGAAAGCCCTACCCCCTACGAGCTAGCACGATACTACTTTCATGTAAACAAAGATCACCACGTCAATTTTCCTTCCATGCAAAGTATGCCCAAAACAATTATGAAGTACAAAAATAAGTCCTAAAGTATACTTTAACTTTTTGTGGTTGAAAAATTACTCACACCGTAAGAAAGAAAGATAGCACGATGATAACACAACTAACACAACACTAGTTTCATGTAAAGCCTCGGTCACAACCGGCCGTATGTGCTCCTACAGCCGGTCTACATGCAAAAAACGCAAGAAACGCACGGAGAGCGCGCATGAAACGCACGAGAGCGCGCGTGTGAAAAGCACAAGAGCACGCATGTGATGTGCTGATTTTCGAGCCGCAGACCGGCCGCAGAGGTTCTTTGTCATGTCAAACAAACTCTACGGGCGCTTACGTTTTTTTCAGGTTGCAAGACAAACTTACGGCCAACGCGCGTCTTTCTCCATGAACAAAAAAAAAAACGCAGCGATTTGGGAAACGCCAAAAATCACACGGCCAAAAAATCATACGTCCGGTTGTGACCTAGGCTTAACCAAACCACAACACTCTCCGTTACATGCAAAAATAACCACACCGCCTTAGATTAATATACTTACCCCATCAGAAAGAGAAACGGCGCCTTGCACACACCAATGCCTCCGATGGAATGTAGTCCTAGAACGGTCCGTGTATCATCCGATCATTCAAGTATTCCATTCAATCTGGAAAACGAGGTTGCGTTTTTTTTTGCTAGAAATGGTTATCTCCGATGTAAATACCGAGTGTCTGTTTGCTTCGCGGTGTTTGCTCCTCTGCGCTTTGTTTAGTAACTCATTCCATAGTGAAATCACACGCCTGCATGCAGTTAAGTAGCCATGCGCTCAACTCGGATCATACAGCTGATTCGCGGAAAAAAAAATATATGACTTAAATCTTCATGTGAATGGCCCATATGGTAATTCACCCACACCCCCCAGCAGGCTACAGTCCTGACCAGGGCTTTGAACCGGCTCAAGGAACGAAAACGAAAACCGGGAACTTTTTCTATTTCACATGGAACAGAAACGAAACCAGAAACTTTATTATTTTTTATGTTCCGGAACAGAAACGCTTATTAAAAATAATGGTAACCGGTTAATACCGGTTTTTATTTCATTCCTCAAAGTTTCCATAGCCTACAAATAAAAAAGTCATTCTTCTCCTGCGCAAGTTTCTATGACCCGCTGGGGTTCACTTCCTGTGTGACGTTCGCTGACTGAATGGAGAGAGCGGGAGGGTGGACTACTATCACGTCTCCACGTGATAATAAGTGAGTAAGTGCATTACTGAGTGTCTGAGCAAAGAAGAGCCTGAACGTTGCAACCTCCCTATTGGCTGTTTGTAAAAATGTATCAATTGTTGCCCTTCCCACGGGAATCATCGCGGGCTCGAGAGACGAGACCTGACGAGTTAGTTCATTGGTAGCAGAACAAAATGTCTGGACACAAATCGGGTTTTCAGAAAAGGAAAGAAAATAAACGGAGGGTCGAAAATACAAAAAAGGAGGCAGAAAATGCAAAATGAGTTTTAAGGTAGGACAAATGGCAGCCCGCCATTTTTAAGGCAGCCCGCCGTGGCTGCAGGCTTTCAGTTGTGTCATTGAATGGTTACTTTTCTGAGGCAGCCTGCCGTGGCTGCCTGCAGGCTTATTTATTATAGCCCATTTAGTTAAAATAATTGATATAGAATGTTATAGTTATGTGATGGTTGTCCTGATTTAGACTGGTGTTTTTTTTTTTTTTTTTTTGGGGGGGGGGTTGCGCGATGTTGCACCCGGGTCCAGATTAGGGCAGAACCGGCCCTGGCTACATTTCAGGTGTAGTTTGTTTTATGTATGTATGTACTTGCATAGATGTGTACTTGGTCTTCCAATATGGCGCCTAACAAAATCTCGCAGCATGGTGACGTCATGCGGTAGCCCTCTATAGGGCCTGACTAGCCTTTGGTAACACACTAAACGAATTATCTTTCATTTTTGGCACTTTTTCTGTTTGTGTAGATGGGAAGACATACTGAGAATCCAAATCGCCAACATTTGAAATAATAATTGTTTTGAATTATTTCTTGTCTTATTTAATGAAGGTTGTAATAGAATTAGCCTACATTTGGCTTAAGCTGGATGAGACAGAGACATAATTTTATAGCCATTTGTTAAACAGCTGACAGGGAACATAATTAACCGTTCCGGGAACGAAATTTTTTTGTTCTAACCGGTTCGGGAACGTCTATTTAATGGTGGAACCCAAAACCGGAAACGTTAAAATTCCGTTTCTGTTCGGAAAGAACCAATAGGAAAAAAATTCTGGTTCAAAGCCCTGATCCTGACAAAAATGAGACAATTTGCAACAAAAAATGTATGCTTTTCCAACAAAACAATCTATTATCTGAAATACTGATTGCATTCTTCAAGATCTAAACTTGCACATGATGGAAGAAAAACAAAAATCTCAAATTTCGAAAAAAAAATGCTTCTTTTGCGATTATCTCGGATTCGTTTCGGCCGACGTGTCCCTGGATTCGGTGAGGGGTCACATTTGATGCATGCAGTCCACAATAATTTAGTATTTACATGACCTAGACATTTCAATAATCACCAAAAAATATATATTTCAGGGATTTTACTTTCTTCAGTGTTGATATATCCAGTCAAAGTAAACAAGGAGATGCACCTCCAGGAAAGTCTGCAGGCTGTATGAGTTCATGGCCTGATGACCTATACACCCATTTACCATCCAATGGCATTGCAAGGCTAAACAATAGGACCCATTGACTATGTAAATGTGGTCTTTAAAAAAAAAAAAAAAATTGCATATTTGTTTTTGGGAAAGCTAAAAGTGGTGTGACCCTGATCTATAGCCTAGGTCACAACTGGACATATGATTTTTTGGCCGTGCGATTTTTGGCGTTTCCCAAATCGCTGCGTTTTTTTTGTTTGTGGAGAAAGACGCACGTTGGCTGGAAGTTTGTCTTGCAACCTGAAAAAAATGTAAGTGCCCGTAGAGTTTGTTTGACATGACAAAGAATCTCTGCAGCCGGTCTGCGGCCAGTCTATGGCTCGAAAATCAGCACGTCACACGCGCGCCCTCTGTGCGTTTCACGCGCGCCCTCCATGCGTTTCTTGCGTTTTTTGCACGTAGACCAGCCGTAGGAGCACGTACGGCTGGTTGTGACCTAGGCTTATACTTCTCCACAACTTTGTATCTGACCTGTTTGGAGGCTCCTTGGTTTTCATGCTGCTTGCTTAGTCAGGGTCCTTCCAGAACAGGTTGATTTATACAGACATCATGTGACAGGTCATGTGACACTTTGCACACAGCTGGATCTTAATCAACTAATTATGTGACTTATGAAGTGAATTGGTTGGAATTGGCCAGCTCTTATTTAGAGGTTTCATACGAAAGGGGGTGAATACCTATGCACACTCCAGATTTCTGTTTTTTCATCTTAATTATTGTTTGTGTCACAACAGAACAACAAATTGCACCTTTAAAGTGGGAGGCATGTTGTGTAAATCAAATGGTGCTAACCCTCCAAAAATCCATTTTAATTCCAGCTTTTAATGCAACCAAACAGGACAAACACAAAGGGGGATGAATACTTTTGCAAGACACGCTACAAGCACAATTTTCATGAAACTTGATGGAAATGTATAGCATGGACCGAGGAAGAACCCTTTATATTTTGGAGTGGATCTGACTCCCAGAGCGGCTCGACGAATGTAGTTTCACTTGCGCTAACATTACGTCATTTGGCCTTGGTAGAAGTCTGAGCTCTCTGAGTGTCCTTACTCAAACACCCCGACACACGTGCATACGGTACACTCACCAGCCACTTTATTAAGTACACCTGCTCATTCATGCAGCTAGCTAATCTAGGGTGACTAGACGTCCCGGTTTTACCGGGACAGTCCCGATTTGGGGTTGTGTGTCCCGAGTCCTGACAAAAGTCTGTCGGGACACGGATATGTCCCGGTTTTCGCCACTCGCGACGTTTGCGACTGAGCAGCGTGGGAATCATTAATGGAGAAATGTCTGCATTTACTATTTTGATGAATTGACAGGAATTGCAAACTTTCCTGGTTACCGCCCCCTGGCCCTGTGGCATGGGTGTTTATTTAGCCACATTATTTCAGACAACAGAATGGGTTGCCATGCAACAATAAAATAAACATTAACTGGCGCGAATGTTCTTTGTCTAGCAGCTAGCAGCAGTAATGCCGCAGCAATTATGCCGAAAAGAAAATGTACCTTTTCCAAAGATTTACAGGGCACCTACCCCTTCCTCCGAGAGGTGCAGAACAATGCGCACAAAGCCGACTGCACACACTGTAAGTGCTTTGTTCTTGTACTGAGTTGGACAGCCTATGTTGCAAATGCTGTGCGCTCCTGTGGGGGCTTTCCTCGGGCTGTCGCCCCTCTCCTCCTTTACTGCTGTTTTGTTTGAGTGTATATTCTCAAATCACTTGTCTCTTTTTTGTTTCTGTTTAACATACCATTCTGACAGTTTGGCCATATTGCTGTGTTGAACAGCTTGTTGCACCTTCCATTAAAGTGTTCACTTTTGTCCACATCTTCTTGCTTTATTCATTCAGTTGTGGGGAATGGTTAGTAAGGTTGATTCTGACCTAGGCTATGTTGAGGTCACATATCTACTTTTTAAGTTCATGCTATAGTGCAGGGGTGGCCAACCAGTCGGAGCCCAAGAGCCACAATTCTTACTGTGTTACGGCAAAGAGCCACATCGGCACATGAACATGGGCATACAAATATTACCCTTCCTTCTGCGCGCGCGGACACACACACACACACAGCCACATTGATGTCACACTCCAACTTAACCAATGCCCCACACCAACATGATAATGATACATTTACTGCAGTACCAAGACCACAGGCCAGTCATTTTCAACAGTGGCGACTGGTGAAGAAAATTGTAGGTGGGGCACAAAGGCAGACATTGTTTACATGTGGGGATTCCCCCCATTGGGGGGGTTCCGGGGGGCCTCCCCCGAAAAATTTTGGATTTCTTAGATGCAATTTCCTGTATTCTAGTGCATTTTGGAGTTACCTGTTTAACATCGAAAATGCAAAAGCCATTTTGATTCAGCTTGAATTCTCAATTGCATGACCTGCACAAGACCTGCATTCAAATAAATAAGTATTCAAATAAATACAGTCAGTCGGAAAATGGAAATTACAAAGTGCTAATTTAATTTCCTCAAACAGTACAAGCTCCATAGGCACTGAGAACAGTGATCAGTGCAAATATAGATAAAATATAATACAATGCTCAAATTTTTGAAAGAACAACACACACGCACACACACAAATTGATAACTGGAAAACAAATGAACAAATACATAATGTATATACACTACATGCCAAAAGTTTGGACACACCTTCTCATTCAATGTGTTCTGTGTTCTCATGACTATTTACACTTACAGTATACTCTACTCTCACTCAAGGCATCAAAACTGAATGAGCGCTCACCCATTACTCAGGCTTGCGCGCCCAGCGCGCATCCCAAGCCTCAGCAGCAGGGATGGTATGAAACTCACCAGAAATGTTCCAAGCCAGTTTATACGATGCATGTGTTACTGTCTCTGATTGTTTTGTAAATTTTTTGAAGAGCTGTACCTTCTTTTGTGATTGACTTTTTAACGTGATTAACTTGTGTTTACGAAGTTCACTCCCTTTCGGAAAGTCCTGGTCGATTTTAGCATGTAGTGAGCTGAAGTGACGCTGAAGATTTCATCTCATCTCATTATCTGTAGCCGCTTTATCCTTCTACAGGGTCGCAGGCAAGCTGGAGCCTATCCCAGCTGACTACGGGTGAAAGGCGGGGTACACCCTGGACAAGTCGCCAGGTCATCACAGGGCTGACACATAGACACAGACAACCATTCACACTCACACCTACGGTCAATTTAGAGTCACCAGTTAACCTAACCTGCATGTCTTTGGACTGTGGGGGAAACCGGAGCACCCGGAGGAAACCCACGCGGACACGGGGAGAACATGCAAACTCCACACAGAAAGGCCCTCGCCGGCCCCGGGGCTCGAACCCAGGACCTTCTTGCTGTGAGGCGACAGCGCTAACCACTACACCACCGTGCCGCCACGCTGAAGATTTGAAGACTTGAAATGCGACAATGACGACTGACATAGAAGGCAGAATGGCTTGCCATAACGTTCAACGAAAAAATATAAATCCTCCCACTCTGTTAAAAACGTCCTGTTCTCATCTTCATATTTTCTTTTTGAAGTGCATTTTTTCCCTGCTATTTTGAGATCTGAAATTTAGCATATCATCTCACACACCTGCGCATTTGTCATGATGTGAAAATACCGTAATGAAACCAAGCGAAGCACCTTTAATAAAATAACCGTAATTAACTGCAGTGAAGCGAAAACGCACATAAAACCACAAACGAACACCAACTTGGACGTGAAGGTGAGAGCCGCATGACACCAGGCAAAGAGCCGCATGCGGCTCGCGAGCCGCGGGTTGGCCACCTATGCTATAGTGCATACAATTTTAGAGATATAGCCTACATGTGCATATGCATTCTTCTTGGTGTTCTCACAAACAGGTGAAATAAATCAGTTTAAATTTGGCCTATGGACATAGCCTGGCCTATTCTCAGCCTTTACAAAATCTGTTGTCTGACCATAATTTAACTGATCTGTATACCACTATGCTACTAGATAACAAAATGCCTGTTTGTTTTATTTCATGTGAGATGTTGATAAATGTGAGCTTCAACAAAATGATAAGAGCACCTCTCTGAGTGTCACGTTTACGTAAAAAAAAGGTGGGCGTGCACGAGCATGGTCGCGCGCAAAAGTGTCCCGGTTTCAGACTAGGGAAATCTGGTCACCCTATGCTAATCAGACAATCATACATGTCAACCTTTGGTCAATCAAACCTGTATAATCAACCTCCAAAATCTGTATCTGAGCAATTCCAGCGTTATGGACGTGACACTTGAACTCAAAATGGCAACAAATGACCCAGTGCATGTTTTATTGTCTCCCAGTATTTAAACAGGTGTTGCATATTTTAAGGCTGTACCATACTGGAGAAGTGATAGAACAAGAACAATTCCCATAGTACATCTAGGGCATGCCAGAAAACGCCAATAAAAGATGCGTTATGGACGTGACAGAAAAAGTATCACTTTTCTTGGGTGACTGTACATTTTTATCAAACTCTGTGAAATTGTAAACCTAATGTCGAAATGGAGATATCCATTTGATAGAGGGGTCCAAGGTGAATATTAAAAAATCTTTGTTTAAAATATTTTGTATTTCATGCAGAGTTTCGGAAGGAAAAGTCAGCGTTATGGATGTGACGAAATTCCGTTATGGATGTGACGCGTCTGAAATAGACATGGCATATGTTTAGAAAATCAGCAATTTAACCACCATAACCCTTTGAAAAACTCTCTAAATATCAGCTAAAACTATCAAAGTTCTTAAATAATATTTAGGATGGCTATTGTTTTGCTGTTTTGTGGATTTTAGCATACATTTCTGTGGCTTGTGGCAATAATATAGAATTGTACATGATCAAAGTTGATTTTAGCTTGGGTTTTACATTATAAGAAAGAAAGACTGACAGTGACATATTAGGTTGGTTACAAATTGGTTCAACTTATTCACATCTGTAAAATACAGGCCTAGGTGATATCTCTGGGAGTGGTTTTGATGTATTACATGTTGCTTTATTTTTGCATGGTGAGGTTGACATTTACATGGAATTGCCCTTTTCCCTTATAAAATCCGTATAAGATGCAAATTAAAATAATTTACCTAAAATTTGAATGATAATCAACAATGATGTATCCCAGTTACTTTTTATTCAATATTAATAACAATAAACCTTCAGAATGAATACAAAGCTCCAATGTTTGACAAAAACACAAAGTGTTATCAGCGTAGTTATGAAGGAAATACTTCGTTGTTTGGAGACAGGTTTCACCGAGCGGCTATTATGCGCGAGATTTCATATTAGCCACAAAGCCAGAAAAATCTGTTCGTAAAATTACGTTATAATGACCAAATACAATGAACAGTATTTTTCCAGTCTCACCTGTGAAAGGTAATCCCATGTGATCTCGTTTGGACGGTAAACCTGTTGGTACAGTTAAACGCAGCACATGAATGAGGCATCTTTATTCTCGGGCGAGGATGACGTATGATTCTACGCAGAAGCCGGCGTCTATGACTTCACGGTTGGCGGGATTCTCGCAGTGCGGTGTGCGCATGATCAAAAGTGGAACGAAGTCTCGCTACCACAAGATAACGCGCGATTTCATAAGACTCTTTACTGGCTGTCTGTGGTGTACAGTACGTTTGTAAATGTTATGTGCTCTTTTATCATCGTGGGAATTGATTATAGCTCTAAATAAATATTGAAGTTTTTTTTTTTTAAAGAATCCGTATAACTTTATTTATACGCCCGTATACTACGTTTATTGAATCAAATCTGTATAAAATACGGACATTCCGTATAGGTTGACATGTATGGACAATCATGTGGCAGCAGCACAGTTGATAAAAGGTTGCAGATACAGATCAAGAGCTTCAGGTAATGGAAAAGGACCAGGTTTTGATGAACCGCATCCATGATAGCCTCAGATTCTTGGCTGACATGAGTGGAAACCCCAATGTGGTCTTCTGCTATTGTGGCTCCACCTCAAGGTTTAATGTTTTGTATAATCACACCAAGGACTCCAGCTCATTGCAAAGTATCATTCTGCGTCTGTGTACCTGATCATACCAAGCTGTTGTTGTTTTGACCTGACCCTTAGGCCCAATCCCAATTCTAATTTCTACCCCTACCCCTCCCCCTTCCCCTCCGCCTTCCCCTTGGCCCTTCCCCTTGAAACTGAGCTACAAGGGATAGGGCTTGAAATTCAACCCTTACGTATTGGGATAGCCCTTCAACGATCGCATACGTCATCGCGTACCTCCGTCAGCGTTTACGTTAGCAAAACGCGACCAAATGCGTCATTGGCTGCGACCAGCCTCTACAGTCAGAGCCAGAGATCTCTGCTGGCAGGGTGTGATTTGTTAACTAACACCACTGAATGGGATATCTTTGGCGCTTCGTGCACCACATCCGACAGAATGAGGTGTCAGAACACTCATGTAAACAATAAAAGCGAGGATAACAGAACAAAACGTATGCAGTAAAGCAACCGAAAACAATACTCACTCCCAAAGCTTTTTAGCAGCAGCTTGGATTTCAGAAATCGCTGCTCATTCTCAGCTCGAAAGCGAATCAAGCGGCGTGTTTCCTCTGGATAACAACTTAAAACACGTAAATAATGGAGAAAATACATTTATGACAATCTTTCGCCGCGGGAACCGCCATCTTTCTGAAATCCGCATGGCATTGTGGGAAATCACTCAAACCCCTTCGTTCGGAGTCAGCTCCAGGAAAATCTCCATTTGGAGGGGTACAGAAGCCCTACCCCTTCCCCTACCCCTCCGCGTTAACTGGGATTGGGATACCCCTACCCCTTCACCTGAACGCGCAAAATGGAGGGGAAGGGCCAAGGGGTTGGTCCAAGGGGTGAAATGGGATTCGGCCTTAGTGTTTCTGACCCTCGCTATGTTATTCTCTCAACCCTGAGACTGTTATTTACCTCTGACATCCTGTTTGCTGACCCTTAGTACGAACTTGACTCTGATTCTCATCTCAAGATTTGGATTTGTTTACCACTTTGCGATGCGCTCGCTCTCCCCTGCATTTGTGTCCGTAAGTGCCTGCACTGACAAAGAGGTGATATGGCTGTCCTAGGGGTAGCTACAGCACCCCCAAGCCCCTGCCTGGCACTACCCATGTACAAGAGTGACATGTTTGAGTTACAGGTGTGATGTGATTAATGAAATATGATGTGAATATACCCTGATTTTGTTTGTATTACAGCTGTGTAATACGGGTGAAAGTTTGGGTTACAGCTATAATAGTTTGGTGTTATGGGTGGGACATTACTGCATGATGATGAGTCCCTCAGAGATTGTAGAGATCATGGGTGGGTTTCTTGATCCATTTCTCAGGGCAGTAGAGTGTGTCTGGGTGAAATGTAATGTTTATGTGTCATGGTGATGAACTCTGGGCAGTTCAAGGTTTTTATTTCCTCTCCAGTCTTCACTTTATTTGTCAAAATGCAAAGATGACTTTAAGTTGACCATATACAGTATATACCCTGTATAATAATAATAATAATAATAATAATAATAATAATAATTCTCTCTCTCTCTCTCTCTCCAGTTCAGAGGACTATTATGAATATGGACATGGTCTAAGCGGCGAATCCTACGACTCATATGGTACGATTTCCTTTCCTTCTCTGACTGTGCAGGTTTAAAGAGACTGAATACTCTTTATTAACTTTATTACATACACGAACTGAGATGCAGTGATTCGTGTGGTCAAATAACAGTATCTCATCTCATCATCTCTAGCCGCTTTATCCTGTTCTACAGGGTCGCAGGCAAGCTGGAGCCTATCCCAGCTGACTACGGGCGAAAGGCGGGGTACACCCTGGACAAGTCACCAGGTCATCACAGGGCTGACACATAGACACAGACAACCATTCACACTCACATTCACACCTACGGTCAATTTAGAGTCACCAGTTAACCTAACCTGCATGTCTTTGGACTGTGGGGGAAACTGGAGCACCCGGAGGAAACCCACGCGGACACAGGGAGAACATGCAAACTCCACACAGAAAGGCCCTCGCCGGCCACGGGGCTCGAACCCGGACCTTCTTGCTGTGAGGCGACAGCGCTAACCACTACACCACCATGCCGCCCCCAAATAACAGTATATGGAAGTGAAATTTTATTTAAATTAGTTTATTCAAATAACATATGCATATAAATTGGAACAGATGAAGCATTTAAAATGCTTATCAAATAACCATGTACCTTTACTTTCTTTCACTTATTTTCCACTCCTCCACTGTCTTCTTGCTTGTCATTCCCTCACACATATACACACACACACACACACACACACACACACACACCCCTGATGACAGTTCCTTTTGGTGTCCCAAAAAGCCGACAGCTTGACAGTTCAAAGGAGACCCGTAGATTAACCAGGCGAGTGCGAGTTGTTGTTCTCTATAAACACAAGGTCAAAGGTTTCTTTTTTTCAAAGCATTCAGCCACACCGGCAGATTGACAGCTCTCTTATTAAAGACTATTGCTAATGGGTCTCGGGTCTGAATAGCTGGATGGGGAAAGGACATCACTGTGCTCTGAGAGGAAAGAAGACAAGCGTCAACAAAATTATTGTTCATCAACACAAGACACAACAGGCATCTTCTTCTCATTTGTCAACCATAGTTGACTGTTTACTGTGGATTTGTTAGCGAGTTCTGAAGAGCTACCGGTACCCAGGGTGGATGTTGAGAATGTAGAGCAGGTCCCACCAAACCATTCACACCTACAAACAATTTAGAGTATCCAGTTAACCTAATCTGGATGGTGGAGAAAACCAGAGCACTCTTCAGCCATGAGGTTCAAACCCAGAACCTTCTCGCTGTGTGGTGATAATTACTGTACAACCATGCCACCCACAGAGCTCCATGCTAGAAGGCTACCAGTTCTGCTAACTTAGTCTGGTTGTGATCATGTCTTGACCTCCATTTAAAAGTATGATTGAAAGATGTAGAGACAAACACCATCAAGCCAAGGGGAAAAAAACTGCACCAAATAAATTAAGCATCGTCAATTGCACCAGAGTAGATCCTTACTCTTCAATAATGATCCTATTCACACTCAATGACTTAATGACTTAAAGTTGCTCTAGGAAAAAAAAAGTATTTAAGTTCAGAATCGTATGCAACTGACACATGCTCAGACTCTGCCCCATATGTGTAACTCTCATGTAACATCTGACTAGAACTTACCGTAAGCCTTTATGTACCCCTGAGGTCTGAATTGTTGTCAGTGTGTACAATTTATGCATTAAATCCAATATACACATTGATCTTTGTATCCAGAGTGAAGGATTTTACAATATGCAGTCAATCAGTTGCATGTGCACTTTCCAAGAACAATAGGAAACCAGTTGTGGAACCATGCTCGTGGTGAGCAGCTAGCATTCCTGTCTTCAGTCATAATTTAACTGAAGAGAAATTAACAAATCCAAGTGGATTATGCTATTCAGTACAAGTGAACATTTATGGTGGTGTAGTGGTTAGCACTATCGCTTCACAGCAAGAAGGTTCTGGGCTCGAGCCAAGTGGCCGACGGGGGCCTTTTTGTGTGGAGTTTGCATTTTGTCTATGTGGGTTTCCACCAGGGCGGCACGGTGGTGTAGTGGTTAGCGCTGTCGCCTCACAGCAAGAAGGTCCGGGTTCGAGCCCCGGGGCCGACGAGGGCCTTTCTGTGCGGAGTTTGCATGTTCTCCCCGTGTCCACGTGGGTTTCCTCCGGGTGCTCCGGTTTCCCCCACAGTCCAAAGACATGCAGGTTAGGTTAACTGGTGACTCTAAATTGACCGTAGGTGTGAATGTGAGTGTGAATGGTTGTCTGTGTCTATGTGTCAGCCCTGTGATGACCTGGCGACTTGTCCAGGGTGTACCCCGCCTTTCGCTCGTAGTCAGCTGGGATAGGCTCCAGCTTGCCTGCGACCCTGTAGAACAGGATAAAGCGGCTAGAGATAATGAGATGAGATGAGATGGGTTTCCTCCAGGTGCTCCAGTTTCCCCCACAGTCCAAAGACATGCAATTAGGTTAACTGGCTACTCTAAATTGTCCATAGGTGTGAATGGATTGTTTCCCAAGCCCGGAAATGGGAAGGTTGTGGCAGGAAGGGCATCTGGCATAAAACTATACTCCAAGGATCAATAAGGAAACTATGTGGATCAATAGGGTCCACAAGGACCCTGACCTGGCAACAGTGCTGGACAAGGGAGAAGATGATGATGAATACAAGTGAACATTTGCATAAATTTGGGATTGAGCTTTAACAGATTGAAGAACTTATTTTCCTATTACAGCACAATTACAAGCTATTTTTCCTCCAGACTATTAATAAATCCATATACCGCACTCCCGCAACAAATGTGTAATTTGCACAATGTGTTGCAGGCTTTATCATGTATGTGTCTGCTTGAAGTTCTAATCCTGTCTTTGTGTCTGTTTTATTCCCTTTCAGGCCAGGAAAAGTGGACAAATGGCCGGAACAAAGCTCCGTCAGCGCGGACAAACAAAGGAGTGTACAGAGACCAGCCTTACACACGATACTGAACTCTAAAGTCAGCCATGCCCGCCCATGCATTTCCAAGTAATGGATTTTATATGGACTTCCCCCATTCCTTTTCATTTTTTTTTTTTTCAGAATAAAAATCAACCAAAACTGCGAAAAAACAAAGCATCCCAGAGAGGAAGGGGAAGACGGGAACATGATTTCATGGGGACGTTCAGTTTGACACTGGTAGATACTGGTTGTTGCATGGATGGAAGATAAACTTGTGATCACTACCTTTGTGTAAAATAGACAACCAACCAATCAGAATCCTTCTATGCCAGTATTTGAAATGTTAGGGGGTGGGTGCTAGTAGGTAGAAGGTGGTGTAAACTTCAGGTGTTAGGTATTTAGATTTAGTCAGGTACATTTCTATATTCACTTTTTTGATGAGTGATCAACTTCAGTGTGTCCCTCTAAATTCTACTGAAAGAAACAAACAAAGTTATTGATACACATATCGTGTTACTTCTTTCTTTCTTTTTTCTTTTTTTTTTGTAATGCAATGTTCCTTAGCATTAAAGGGCTTATGGGAGCATTTAAACATTGTACATAATCATTTTGTCATGGTGAAGAAAGCTCACATTGCTTTATCTAGTACTTTTGTTCAGTGATTGACCCTCTAAGTAATTGGACGCAGAGTTGCCAACCATCTGCAAAGGCTACATGTAACATGAATAAGAGCCTGTCCGGAACAATTCGTTAGACTAAACTGCACAGCAATAAGAAAACAGAAGAAACTTATCAATAATGTAAAGTATGCAAATACAGTATCTGACAAGAGACATTTGAGCCAGTGCAACTCCAGGCTCTCTTCTTTATAATAAAGATACTTGAAGTTGTGAAGTCTAATACCAGAGGTTAGCATAGTTTCCCTCCTTATTTTAGATTTTGCAGAATAATCTACAACAAAGTGCAAAGTAGCTTGTTTTAGGAAAAGCAAGTATTACAGAAGTAGGTCAAAGCTACACCCAAGCATTTTATTTTCAGAGTACAAAGGTTCCAAAGTCACAGCCACCTCAGATTCCAAAAAGTGAACCCAAATGTGTTAGGTTTGGGTCTGAAGGTGCTAATTAAAATTTTGGCAAAAGATGATGACAATAGAATACATTAGTAGAGGAAGCACTAAAGTTATGCAGGTTGGTTGGCAATCCTAATCCATTTAAAGACAATTTTAAAAGCAAAAGATTGGGCGTGTTTCGTTCTGAGGAATCCATGTTGCTTGCAGAAGTATTCCAGCCCCAGAAACTTTGTCAAATTTGACGTTCCAGTATATTCATAACCCCTTTTCAGTTAAATATGAGGCATGTACCTCTCATCATGACACATTTCATCCAAACTACATATTATACTCAGTAGAGCTGAGGACAGAATAATGGCAGGACCTCTCAGTGACATTTATTCATGATTTAACTTGCAATGAAGTTTTGACCTGTGTTATCCTATTGAAAGATAACTGTTCAACCTATCTTTAATTTTTGGTTTTAATCCTGAATAGCTTCTTATTATATTGCATGGCATTTAGCAGACACTTTTATCCAGAGCGACATACAATGAGTGCAAAGGTCAGGTACACAAAGTGCTGAACTTCTCGAAAAGAAAGTTCTAGTGCCAACTGAACAAGCGATGGCAATACCTAGTGCAAAATGCTGTTGAGGTACCAAAACTCAAACAGCCAAGGAAACAAATCAACCATATAAAGTACACTAAATAGAAAACTCTTAACAGCTAACCCCAGGGTAGTCAGTATACAGCCTGGGTTGGTCTAGATGGAAACACAGTTACACAGTGGGCAGGGAAGAAGGGGAGAGATGCACCCTGAAGAGGTGAGTCTTCAGTCTGCTCTTGAAGGTCATCAGGGAGTCTGCAGTTCTGACCTCAATGGGAAGGTCATTCCACCAATGGGGAACCAGGACAGACAGCAGTCTTGAGCAGGCTGGGCAGGAGCAGAGAGGAGGAGGGGCCAGGTGAGTAGTAGTATCAGAGCATTGGGATCTGGCTGGTGTGTAGGGGTGGATCAGACTCTGGAGGTATGCTGACCCTAACCCCTTAAGAACCTGGTAAGCTAGCACCAATGTTTTAAATTTGATGCAAGCTGCAATAGGTAGCCAGCGCAGGGTGGCAAGCAGAGGGGCGACGTGGGAAGAATGAGGGAGGTTGTATACCAAGCAAGGAGGTCCCCTAATATTCTGAGCTTTACAGGAGCTGAAGAACAAGTGAAAGACATTGTTCAGAAAGGTATCATTGAGTTACCCATTCCCCATTGGCTTTCCAAATCCCTACTGCCCAACACTTGTGTTTGGAAGGCACTTTCTTTCTCATGTTAATGTAATCTAGTTGTCTTTTCAGTTTGCTTAATCAACCTTATCCTAGTGCTGGTGTTGGTGTTGGTGGTGGTTTTATTGTTATTCAGTCTTGCTGATGAAGATGATAAACTGATCAAGTGGGTCCATCACTCTGTTTGTAACACCCTCTGAGTCATGATTTCTGGATAATGCCGCTAGGATTGAAAAATGCCCCTGCCAAATTTCAGCAGATAATGCCAAATCCTCCTCCAATACACCTCATCCAGCTCATGTGAGCCATGCTTCGTGAACTCAATAAGATGTGATGGGGAGTTTGGGAAGTTTTAAATGGTGCACTTGTGGTTCAGTTATGGTTGTAGTTTAGGGTTCTGGACTATTGATCTGAAGGAATGCAAATCCAAACAAAGCTTCCATTATTCGTGCCTTGCATAAGGCCACTAACCCTCACTTTGGTTTGGATGAAAGCATCTGCAAAAATAAATAAATGGAAATTCAAACAGAGCTCACTAGGTCTGCAGTCCTGGGGCTGCTTTCCTGATTAGTGTCCTCCCTGCAGACATATCATGGCATTTCCTAAATATTCCAGATTTTGATACCCTTTGGGAACCTGGGTTTTGCCTCATGTGAAAAAAAAGACATTCCCTTGAGCCCAGAATTAATTTATGTGGTGATGTAAACAGTGAATAAACAGTGACTCCATGTTAACCCAGACATGGTAGAGACTGTGAAGACGACCAATTTTGGTTATTAACCACAAAACATAAATGGATCCTGTAATGGGTTCTTTCATGATGGCCTAAAATTGAACTACCAAGGTTTATTGGGGTCTGAACCAAAGTTTGTCCACCTGCATAGAAGTATTGGAATTTACAAGTCACTCTCTCACTTCTGCTGAATAGAACTATTCCCCATTTGAAGTGGAGTGTCTAGCTGGAATGACTCTTACAACATTGAAGGAAAGCATTTTGTCTTTGTGATTGATTAATGCTCCTAGTACCACAGGTCTGATGAATTTTGGATTCTGACTGGTCAGAAGGTTTGGATAAATTGTCTCTAGCAGCAACTATGGCACTAGTGCAGCTGCAAATCACAGGTTAACTGTATATTCATGTCCTCATTCTAATATGCAATTGTGGGGCATGTATGATGGACACTCCACATACAATATGTGGCCAAAAGTATTTACATTCATATGTGTGCTTTCTCCAAATTATTGTCACAAATTTGGAAGCACAGAGTTGTATAGGATGGCTTTGTATGTTGTAGCATTATGAATTCTCTCCACTGGAAGTAAGAGGCCCAAAGCTATTCCAGCATGACAATGCCCTTGTGCACAAAGCAAGTTCTAGGAAGACATGGTTTGCCAAAGTTGAAGTGGAACAACTCGAATTCAATGCCACAGAACACCTTTGGGATGAACTAGAACACCAACTGCACCCCATATCTCCTCACCCAACATCGGTGCCTGACCTCACTAATGCTCTTGTAACTGGATCAACACAAATCCCCACAGCCACGCCCCAAAATCTAGTGGAAAGACTTCCAAGAAGAGTGGAGCATATTATAACAGCAAAGATTGAATAAATCTGGAATGAGATATTCAACAAGCACACACAGGTGTGATGGTCAGGTGTCTACAGACCAGATTAGAAAATGTGTCATGACTGATATGGTGAAAATATGGTGACAGACCAGCTCTGGAGAGATCATGTGACTTATCGTATAGAGTTAGAGTAAATTGCCCAGGTGATGCAATGGCAAAACAGTGCTAGTTTCAATTACACCGCAAACTTCTACACTGCAACTATGTAATTCACATATAACGAAATAAGTTCGTGTCCCCTGACTTTAATGACAATGAGTCGAAGTCTTCAAAAAAAAATCATGATGTCATGTCCACACGCATTGGCAGTCGAAGTGTGCAGTGTGTATGCAAAGCGCCATTAGGACTAATTACTATGCACCTGTTCCAGATTAGAGCACAATCACAGCACAGGCTTGTAAGGACTTTCTAAACACACAGCCTTGGCAAAGTATATGCACAATGGAGCACTTGCATGTGACGTCACAGCCGATCCAGATTGTGACAGACGCCATCTTGTCGGTCAAACGCCATATTTCCGCCTTCTACTTCTACTTCTGGTTCTACTTCTGCCTTTTCTTCTGGAAAAACCTACTATATACAATTCTACTACAATGGCTGCGGCTACAAGCTCTCCCTACCTGTGCACATTTTTTATGTTTTTTGTGTGTATTTTTGCGTGTTGTTCGTCTGTACCGGACTTCAATATCCACTACAACCGTATGGACTTACTGGACATTGGTTTCCAGCAGAAAATGACGGTTTGTAGCGATTTCCATCGCATGCACAACATTCCGGACGAGAAAAAAAAAAAAAAACATTCCGGACGAGATAGCGAGACCAGCGGGGTCTCCGTGGATTGTTATTAGAAGCAAAGCTAAGGAGGCGGCGCTGGGAGCGGAAGCAAAAGCGAGGCTGCAGAGCCGGCCTGTTGACTAAGCTCAGAAAACAGCCACTCAAATCTCCACTGCTCTACCTCTCCAACGCCAGATCCATGTAAACAAGACGGACGATTTGGAATTACAGCTGGAATTACCTTATTCTATTCTATAATCGGCTGGTCAGTGCTATACTCAATACTTAAGTGACTTACCCATCCAGTGAGGATCATTTTCTTGTTTACAAGATGCCACATCTGAGTCGCTGACAAATCCTGAATTTCTGTAAAGATAACTGTCCAGAGATTTATAAGCACGCAGTGCTTCACCACTGAACAGCGAGGGAAAGTTAATGAGGTAATTATACACGTCCGGGTATTCCACCTCTGGCAGTTCAACATCCACTGACACGGTCGTGAAAACTCCGTCCGGAAAGCCATAAGGGTCACTAATCTGTAGATCGTCTATTTTAGACATATATCTAGTTATCTGTTCATTAGAAAAATGAGCCGTGTAGTCCGTCGGTTGAAATTGATCCATTCTGTACACTAGTGCAGCAATATTCAGCTGTGCTGTTGACCGACAAGATGGCGGCTGTGTACTTTCTGGTCACGTGACTGCAAGATCTCTATACTCAGTCTCTCACATTACCAAGCCTTATTATCTGTGTATTGCCTTTCTGGTGTTGACTTTGTTTTGTGTATTTGGACTCTGCCTTTCGTCTTTGCCCCCGCCATTCTGTTTGTTTCTTGTGTGACCATTGCCCATTTCACGACCCTGCCTTTGTCTTATGTTTTTGAACTGTTTGCCTGCCTGTTTGTAAAAAACACTCTTCCTGCAATTACATCCATCATTCACCTGCTTACATGACACACTGAGTCATGCGCTCCTCTTCCCACCAAAGACAAACAATAAGTAATCAAGTCTGCATTCAAGTTAACAGTATGTGTTAATGCCATAAAACAAAGGCTGAACGAGCCTCGCTTAGGTGTTGATCACTAAAAAATATTGAGAACAGTGATCAAAGGATCAATAAAAGGACAAAATGACTGCTGATACTGCTAAACTTAACACCTAGTTAAAGCACACTGGTGGTGTTTTTATCCCCCCACCCACCCACCCCTGCAGTGCAACATAAGAAGAAGCCAAGAAGCCTTTATTTGTCACACACACACTCAAGGACAGACTTAGGCCAAGTTTACATTAGACCGTATCTGTCTCGTTTTCTTCGTGGATGCACTGTCCGTTTACATTAAAACGCCTGGAAACGCCGGGAAACGGGAATCCGCCAGCGTCCATGTATTCAATCCAGATCGTGTCTGGTCCGGTGCTGTGTAAACATTGAGAATACGCGGATACGCTGTGCTGAGCTCTAGCTGGCGTCATCATTGGACAACGTCACTGTGACATCCACCTTCCTGATTCGCTGGCGTTGGTCATATGATGCGACTGCTGAAAAACGGCGCGGACTTCCGCCTTGTATCACCTTTCATTAAAGAGTATAAAAGTATGAAAATACTGCAAATACTGATGCAAATACTGCCCATTGTGTAGTTATGATTGTCTTTAGGCTTGCCATCCTTCCACTTGCAAGTGGTAAGTGACGCGCATGCCCGACATGCACTGAGATCACACACACAGCGGCTCAGTCCCAAATCACTGCTTGTGCACTTCACTCGCGCGCTCTGTGAGCTGCGCAGGGCCTGAGTGCGCACCCTCCAGAGGGCACTCGCTGTTCAGGACGGAGTGATTTGGAGCGCAGGATGCCTGCGGAGCCGAGCGTATCCGTGTATTGGCGTTGCTATATGCACGCGAATCGTGTATTGGCGTTGCTGTGTGCACACTAATCATTTTAAAAACGTTAATCTGATGATCCGCTGATACGGTTTAATGTAAACCCCACCTTAAGCACACATTGAAATTTAACCTCTGCATTTAACCCATCTGAAGCAGTGAACACACACATGCACACACAAGTGAGCAATTAGCACACATACATACCCAGAGCAGTGGGCAGCTATGCTACAGCACCCAGGGAGCAGTTGTGGGTTAGGTACCCTTGCTCAAGGGTGCTTCAGCCCAACTTCAGGTCATGACTGCCCCATGTTAACCTAACCGCATGTCTTTGAACTGTGGGGGAAACCGGAGCTTCTGGAGGAAGCCCACACAGACACAGGGAGAACTTGAAAACTCCACACAGAAAGGCCCCTGTCAGCCACTTGGCTTGAACCCAGAACCTTCTTGCTGTGAGGTGACAGTGCTAACCACTACACCACTGTGCCACCCCAAATTAGATCATTGGTGATTTGCAACACATGAATGAAGTGAATGTTGAAGATTTAGAAAACATAATGTGTCAGTGGGTGGGCATTGACAACAATACACCGGTAACCTCCATTATTTCTATAACAGACGAAGAAATCATTGCCTCCATTTGTGACCCTTTAACTCAATCAGTGAACTGAGATAGTGACTTGAAGGAGAAATTCATGATAAGGAATAATAATGTGCCTACAATTAGCATAAAACTTGAGTGTTTGGTGTGACAAGTGGGTCCATTTCAGTATTACAAACTTTTTGGTATAACAAACTATTTGGACGTCCCCCAAGGAGTTCGTTATGGCAGGGTTACAGTGTATAGGGTTCCCTGTTCACACATCTGTACTTTATTGTTGTGTTCAGTTGAGTTACAATGTACAAGGATTGACCTGAAGCATATTTACCATGTTTATATTGGAATATTTCTGTGTTTAGTGTTTATGTGTTTAGTGTTTCTGATGCTGTATTTTCTTCATTCCCATGAGACATTAGGAGTTGCATGTCAGGAGTTAGTTGCTAGTATAGTCACAGTGGGGTGTAATAGTAAAAAAAAATTCAGCAATCTCAAAGATAATTGATAATCATCAAACTCTTTACAACAAAAGAACAAGAACCTATTCTTTTCACAATGAATGAGAAATCCACCATTCAAGTAGTGGACATGTTGGTGCAAAAACTGGACTCAAAGTCCCAGCTAATGTAGGATACATTAGTGCCGAGTTATGGCAGAGATGTAGCTTGGCTAGTTAGCGATCTATGAGGTGACACAATGATATTGATCTGTTTGAGAGTGTACAGATGAGGAGGTGACAAAACCGGACAGTCTAAAGGGCGAAAGCATTGCTGCATTTTTCCCTTTAGGTCGAGATGAAACGAGGGCTAAATTCAATTGCACCAATATCAGTCTATAGAATGGCATTATAGGTAATGGAGTAAACTGCTGAACCAAAATAAAAATAAGCAAGAAATTTAAACTAAAAAAGTCAACTCAGAATGTCATTTTAAAATTGCATAACACACCATTTAATAAAATGACCTCCATGGGCATTGGAACCCATGGAATACTTTTGCAAGCATTTTAATGAAGAAAACTGATAATTAATTCATATTTCATAATTTCATCTTAAAACTGAGCTCCAGTAGTAGGCCCAGGTAGGATTTTATGTTTTATAAATATAAAATTCACTGTATTATATGAATGTTTTTTTGTGTGTCCCTTCAAGTTTGTACCTTCAAGTTTAAAGTGACTGAAATTAAATCTTAAATCCATTGCTGGCATTTTTTTTTCTGAATAATTTCTGTTTTGTAGTATAATCGGAAGCTTGTGTAAGCCCTTTAATCTATTTCTTGGTTGATGATAAAAATAAAATCCTTTTTTTGAAAGAAATAATAACCGTGTCTGGGAGAACGTTTTTGTTCCTAAAGCACAAAGCACCTTCAGTTTAAAATTAGTGATGATAACACATACAATAAAAGTATCATAAATAATGTGTGAGAATATTTTATTTATGTGAAATAAATATGATCAAATTTCAATCCTAGTAATAAAAAATATATTATTGAAATAAAAAACAAAATACATATGTATAAAATGTAATCTAATAAGTGTATTCATTTAACTTAAATGTTTTGATTAAAACTAATTTCCTATTTATATTATAGTTTTATTCAATTTTGAATCATTTTGAATTTTTGAAATTGGGAAAAGTGTATATATATATATATATATATATATATATATATATCATCTCATCTCATTATCTCTAGCCGCTTTATCCTTCTACAGGGTCGCAGGCAAGCTGGAGCCTATCCCAGCTGACTATGGGCGAAAGGCGGGGTACACCCTGGACAAGTCGCCAGGTCATCACAGGGCTGACACATAGACACAGACAACCATTCACACTCACACCTACGGTCAATTTAGAGTCACCAGTTAACCTAACCTGCATGTCTTTGGACTGTGGGGGAAACCGGAGCACCCGGAGGAAACCCACGCGGACACGGGGAGAACATGCAAACTCCACACAGAAAGGCCCTCACCGGCCATGGGGCTCGAACCCAGGACCTTCTTGCTGTGAGGCGACAGCGCTAACCACTACACCACCGTGCTGCCCCATATATATATATATATATATATATATATATATATATATATATATATAGTACCAGTCAAAAGTTTGGAAACACCTTAAAATTCGATGTTTTTTCTTTATTTTAATTAAACTAAAAGACACTTTGTGTCTTAAAGTAATGACTGACTGTTATTTCTCTTTACTTAGTTGAGTGGTTCTTGACATAATATGGATTACTACAGTTGTCGAACAGGGCTATTTACTGTATTTTTATTATTTACTCTTTACTGGTTGATGGTGTCAAATGCATTAAGAAGGCAAGAAATTCCATTTTTGAACACACCTGTTAATTGAGAAGCATTCCAGGTGACTACCTCATGAAGCTGGTTCAGGTAATGCCAATAGTGTGCAAAGCTGTTATCAAGGTAAATAGTGACGACTTTGAAGAATCTAAAGGATGAAACTTTTTTTTAACACTTTTTTGTTTACCATATAATTCCATATGTTCCATATGTTATTTCATAGTTTTAATGAGTTCAGTATTGTTCTAAAATGTAGGAAAAAATAAAAATAAAAAAATAGAATTTAAAGGTGTTTCCAAACTTTTGACTGGTACTGTAGAACAGGATAAAGTGGCTAGAGATAATGAGATGAGATGAGATATACAGTAGTATGTGTGTGTGAAATTATTTTACAACACCTTAGCAAATTTGCACATGCACCATGTAGATAAAACAGTGTATTCGTACCCGATTATATAAGAATATTTATATAAAATTTATATTTATCAGTAAATTGTTACCTATTAAAATTTTGTACATGATCTTTTAAATGTGTTGCACTTGTGCATATATTATTAATTGTGTAATTAGGTACACTGTCTTTATCTTCCAACATAAGTTCATAAGTAGCTACAAATTTCAACCATTTTTATTAATTTATTTATTTTTGGGTATGGTGGGGATAGGGGTGGGGGGTTGCTTTGCCATACTTGCTCTTTTTTTTTCTTCCCACTTCTGGTTATGTGCCCATCTCTTACTGCACTAAAGGGTGTGCCCCCACATGACCCCTAATTGAATTGATCCCAGCTGACCTTTGACCTCAGATCTGAGAGGATGGCAGTAGCTGTATATAAAGGCCTTCGTTCAACAAGGTAAACAACTCGAGTCACCGCTTACTATATTAAATTTCACCCTATAATATAAAGTGTCTTAAATAAGTCTATTAAAACTGAATAAAAGAATAAAAATCTCTAAAATCAAAACCTGGTAATTAGATTTGTTTTAAGGTATTTTAACCGGTAAATCAGAATTAAAATAAAGTCATAATAAACAGCTGTAATGATCCATTAAACTCATCACTGTGACAAATTATATAATACAACAAGTATTAAAAACATAATTATAATAATGATTGTTCAGGGATATGTCATGTTTTGCATTACACTGTTTGGATCAATGTCTTCTTTTAAAAATAGCATTTTAGAAATAGAAAATACAAGTATTTCTTTTTATTACAGGAGACCAAGCACAGGGGGTGGAGCCATGAAATGGTCCTCCTGCTCTTCCTGTTTCATCCGGAGGTGAGCTGTGCTTTTTCACCTGATCATTAATGCAGTGTGATATGCATACTTTGAGATCTGATGAAATAAACACACTGAAAATGCCCAGGCTTGGCTCACAATGTCAATAGAAACATCTTAAAAACATGAAGAGGTTATTCCAAAAAGACGAAAAAGTTACTGAAGATATGAATGATGAGTTACAAAAAAATGATGTTTCCTAGTCAAACTTCAACAGGTGAAAAAAAAATAGTTAATACAGTTCCACAATCAATTTCACAAATTCAACTAATTCAAGCGAGCCATTAACTTGTTTATGAGAAGCTACATTCTCCAATTAAAGTCCAGTTAATAAAGTTTTGCCCAACAGCTCAGATATTTGATTGTAAAAATTGCTTGTATGTATTCCAGTCTGGTTTGTGGAGGTATCATTGTAAAGAATAAGCATTGGTCAAAGATGTAAATGACCTGTTGCCTGCCTCAAATTGTAGCTATGATTCCAGTCTTGTTTATGGTGGAAACAAAGTACAGAATAAGTGCTGGTTAAAGATGTAAATGACCGGCTGCCTGCTTCAGGTTGGGAATATAATTCTAGTGTGGTAAACAGAAGTGTCATAGTACAGAACAAGTGTTGCCAATCAAAACAAACCTCGCCCGGTAGCACTTATGATGAATATGAAGGAAGATATCGCAAAAAAAAAATAGGTACCCTATGGGTACATGCGGCTACTGCTTATAAATAAAATAGTTTTCTGATCCCATGTCCATACAGTAAATATAGCATATATATTTACTCTATGAGGCAGTAGAACAAAAATGAAGCGTAATCCAAAAATGAACAATTTAAAAATCACAGAAGTAAAATATGCCAAGTGTCTGTACTTTATATTATTCTACTCTTACCTCTTACAGTTTTTGAAACTGAAACCTCTGAACCGAGGCTGACATACACACACCATCGCCATGACCCAAACTCTTATTTCCTGGAAATGGCCCGGTGCTAGAACTCAGTGGAACACACTTTCCCTCTGTAATAAGCATAAACATGTCTGAAAGCGATTTCTTTAGTCTAGTCCATTTATTTCGAATGGTGAACTGAATTGTATACACTCACTGGCCATTTTAATCAGAACACGTACGGTATATGCGCATGTGCAGTGCATGACTGTTACACTCTTACATTCTTACAACCCAATGACATAGTGGCTAGCGCCTCTATATGAGGCAGTAGCCACAACAAAAATGATTTTGACATTTTTGGTGACCTTGACCGGATGACCCTCAAAATGTCCGAGGTTCTATTTGAAACCAATGCCCATCTATCCTGAAAGTTTCATGAAGTTTGGTCCAGCTGTTTTCCCATAATATCATTAACAAAAAAACAAAGAAACCCGACCGAAAACAATACCTCGCCCCCTGGTGGACTCCATCCTGGGTGAGGTAATAAGCACTGGTTAAAGATGTAAATGACCTCCTGCCTGCCTCAGATTGAGGATATGATTCCAGCCTTATTAATGGAGGTGTCACAGTGCAGAATAAGTGCTGGTTAAAAATGTAAATGACCTGCTGCCTGCCTCAGGATGTGGATAAAATTCCAGTCTGGTTAGCAGAGGTCTCATAGTACAGAATAAGCATTGGTTAAAGATGTAAATGACCTGCTACCTGCCACAGGTTGGGGATATGATTCCAGCCTTATTAACGGAGGTGTCACAGTACAGAATAAGTGCTGGTTAAAGATATAAATGACCTACTGCCTGCCTCAGATTGTGGATATGATTGCATTTGAATCCTATTCAATTCAAGTGTAGTATTTACTGGCTATTTACATGATAAAAGAGTGCAGGTCATGTTATTACATTAAGTTGATTATTTTGCAATAACAGTATATCCCAAGGGTTTTTATTCCTCTTTACACCACAGCATTTTGCAAATGATTGCAACATTCAAATAATAAAATACCACCTTGTATGTTTTTATATATTTCTAATTACATGTAATGTTATGAAATGTTTATGAAACATTAAACAGTCGTCCCTTCATCGGCCTCTCATTTCTAGCTTGTAATGTTACCAAGAAATTGGAAAGGATAAAATCCTGTCCTGAACATGTCTTAAAATTTATTTACAGTTACAGCTTTACTGTTACAGAGTGCTGGCACCAGAGCCCCCTTTGATAAATGTTTAACAAACATCTCCTACGACAAACCTTCACCATATCAATGATTAGATACATTTTTTAATCCATTTACATGGTGCCTCCTCTGTAGAATTCCCTGTGAACGAGCTGTTACTATAGAAATGAGTGTGTTAATATAAACCTGTGATTTGCAACTGCATTACTGTTAGCAAATTAATCAACACCCTCTGACGAAGTAGAATTGAGATGTCAGCAGGGTTCTGTAAAGGTTGCACAACATTAATTATAACTATAAATGGATAAAACGTGCAATGTGTTGTTCTTTAACACAACCCCGATTCCAAAAAAGTTGGGACAAAGTACAAATTGTAAATAAAAACGGAATGCAATGATGTGGAAGTTTCAAAATTCCATATTTTATTCAGAATAGAACATAGATGACATATCAAATGTTTAAACTGAGAAAATGTATCATTTAAAGATAAAAATTAGGTGATTTTAAATTTCATGACAACAACACATCTCAAAAAAGTTGGGACAAGGCCATGTTTCCCACTGTGAGACATCCCCTTTTCTCTTTACAACAGTCTGTAAACGTCTGGGGACTGAGGAGACAAGTTGCTCAAGTTTAGGGATAGGAATGTTAACCCATTCTTGTCTAATGTAGGATTCTAGTTGCTCAACTGTCTTAGGTCTTTTTTGTCGTATCTTCCGTTTTATGATGCGCCAAATGTTTTCTATGGGTGAAAGATCTGGACTGCAGGCTGGCCAGTTCAGTACCCGGACCCTTCTTCTACGCAGCCATGATGCTGTAATTGATGCAGTGTGTAGTTTGGCATTGTCATGTTGGAAAATGCAAGGTCTTCCCTGAAAGAGACGTCATCTGGATGGGAGCATGTGTTGCTCTAGAACCTGGATATACCTTTCAGCATTGATGGTGTCTTTCCAGATGTGTAAGCTGCCCATGCCACACGCACTAATGCAACCCCATACCATCAGAGATGCAGGCTTCTGAACTGAGTGCCGATAACAACTTGGGTCGTACTTCTCCTCTTTAATCCGAATGACACGGCGTCCCTGATTTCCTTAAAGAACTTCAAATTTTGATTCGTCTGACCACAGAACTGTTTTCCACTTTGCCACAGTCCATTTTAAATGAGCCTTGGCCCAGAGAAGACGTCTGCGCTTCTGGATCATGTTTAGATACTGCTTCTTCTTTGAACTATAGAGTTTTAGCTGGCAACGGCGGATGGCACGGTGAATTGTGTTCACAGATAATGTTCTCTGGAAATATTCCTGAGCCCATTTTGTGATTTCCAATACAGAAGCATGCCTGTATGTGATGCAGTGCCGTCTAAGGGCCCGAAGATCATGGGCACCCAGTACGGTTTTCCGGCCTTGACCCTTACGCACAGAGATTCTTCCAGATTCTCTGAATCTTTTGATGATATTATGCACTGTAGATGATGATATGTTTACACTCTTTGCAATTTTACTCTGTCAAACTCCTTTCTGATATTGCTCCACTATTTGTTGGCGCAGAATTAGGGGGATTGGTGATCCTCTTCCCATCTTTACTTCTGAGAGCCACTGCCACTCCAAGATGCTCTTTTTATACCCAGTCATGTTAATGACCTATTGCCAATTGACCTAATGAGTTGCAATTTGGTCCTCCAGCTGTTCCTTTTTTGTACCTTTAACTTTTCCAGCCTCTTATTGCCCCTGTCCCAACTTTTTTGAGATGTGTTGCTGTCATGAAATTTCAAATGAGCCAATATTTGGCATGAAATTTCAAAATGTCTCACTTTCGACATTTGATATGTTGTCTATGTTCTATTGTGAATACAATATCAGTTTTTGAGATTTGTAAATTATTGCATTCCGATTTTATTTACAATTTGTACTTTGTCCCAACTTTTTTGGAATCTGGGTTGTAAATGTAAATGGTAATTATTAGTAAATTATTGTGCTATAAGATGATTAAAACACTTGGGGACATTCTTTTTTAGGAACATATTCAAATCAGCACCCTTTGTTGATCATTTATATTCCTTATATGTTGATACTGGGTCAGAAATTCTGCTTGATGATGTCTTTTAGAGGCACGATCAGAAGGTAGCCCTGTTAATCATATGATCATGCCTGCTAACTTCATTCTTCACAGTGCCACACAGTTTTCTACCCAAAATCCCCCTGGGCATCAAAAGTTAAGGGCAAGCCTGGTCCTCTACCCACAATTCCTGTGGGTATCTTATTATGGGGCAAGATTCTTTTACCCACAATTCCCTTGAGCCAAAAACAGACCAGACTCCTTTACCCACAGTCTCTCTGGGTCTCCACGAGCAGAAATTGTGATTGACAAATGTGAATTGTAAAATGATTTCTTGATAGACACCCATTAACACATTATGTTCTTCTTTTTAAATTTATTATTAATTAATTCATTCATTCATTCCTCAAGAGATGAACACACAGAGGATGCTCCTGAATCACACCCTGCTAGACACATCATTGTTTTTATTTATTTATTTTATTTTATTTTATTTTATTTTTTTCTCCAGAACCCTTGCTGAATTGTGGAACTCTCATGACCTCCCTGAGGCCAGCACTTTGGAGATGGTGTGAATGTGGCGATGGTGCTATAAAAGCTCTGCTGTGGTTGCTGAGGGAAAATAGGACTTTATGTTCCTCTAAGGAAACAGTTCTCTGTTTATTTTTATTTATTTATTTATTTATTTATTATTTTTTTTACAGCTAGAACAGAGAAAATGAGTCTCTCATGCATTCTGCTGAGAGAGAACTCACTTCTGAAAAGCATCTGATGACTGTAATGTCCCATATGTCCTACAACACACACACACACACACACACACACACACAAAAAAAAAAAGACAGAGAGAATGAATCATTGTCTTAGAAAAAAAAAGTGTGTGTGTGTGTGTGTGTGTGTGTGTGTGTGGTGTTTTACTTACTCTGTCCTAAGCACAATGTCCCCACAATGACAAGATGACATCGCCATTAAAATGTCGACACTGTCGTGAGATTTTGCCCATGCCTGTGAGGAAAAATACTCCTTTAGAAGAAACGTCTTTCAGGGGAAATAAAAGAGTCCGTCATGCTCTCATGGCTGCACATCTGTACAATTCACACGAGTCAACTGTTATACTTGAAAAGCTAATTACATTATGTCCAGATGTTTGTTTAAATGCAAAATAAAATAAATAAGTAATGAAGTGATAGAGTTGATGTTGAGAATTTTTGGTTATATTCATTCAGAGAGAGAGAGAGAGAGAGAGAGAGAAAGCAAGAGAGAGAGAGAGAAAGGATGAATGAATTAAATAAAGAACAATTGGGCAGAGAACTGATTTTTCCTTCTAACTAACTAACTGCATAAACAAACAAACAAATGAACTTAATTGTGGTAAAATATTTTTTCATTCCATTAATATTCATGATTCTTTCAGCATGAATGAAGTTATATATATATATATATATATATATATATATATATATATATATATATATATATATATATATATATAATGAATGGGAGTTATACACATGTGTGCAGAAAAAAAAACATCCTTACAAACACTTTAATAAATGTGATGAGGAATTCTTCTCCACTTTCCATAATAAAAAAAAAATCCTAAATTATGAACAGTTTTATTTAAAAATAGATAAATGAATAAAATGTAAGGAATAAATCCACCATATGTGGTGCTGTTACAGTAAAATAATCAGTGACAGGGTGATGGTGTAAAGAGTTACATACTCATTAATTATGTGTCAACTGTATTATAGAAACAATGATGTATTAGAATGTTGCAGGCTCTGAAAGAGATCACAGAGAGTAAGACAGATTCTGAGAGAGAGAGAGAGAGAGAGAGAGAGAGATCACAGGAAGTGAGACAGTTTCCGAGAGAGAGAGAGAGAGAGAGAGAGCTCTCAGAGAGTGAGACAAGCTGTGAAAGATTACAGAGAATGAGACAAACTCTGAGACAGAGGTCACAGAGAGTGAGACAGGCTCTGAGAGATGGCAGAGAATAAGACAGACTCTGATACAGATGTCACAGAGAATGAGACAGGCTCTGAAAGAGGTCATAGAGAGTGAGACAGGCTCTGAGAGAAAGATCACAGAGAGTTAAACACGCACTGAAAGAGGTCACAGAGAGTGAGACAGGCTCTGAGAGATGGCAGAGAATGAGACAAACATTGATTGAGAGTGGCCTCTAAACATCATACTACAGGCATGGAGATGTTTATCTGACAATAGCATCATCCTAACAGTGCTCCTGATTACATCACAGTCAGGATATCTAATCCGCATGCATCATTAAATAATAACACTGTCTCACACTGACACACGTCTGCTCTCAGCTTCACATCTGCTCGTCTTTTATCTCTGACTGAAAAACAATAACAGCATGTTGTACTGCTTTATTTCCTTTCGCTCCTTACAAAAGTCACATGGCTTTCCTGTGGAAATAATCATGTGACCTTTTCATTTATTCATTGTTTTAAAAAATAATTCACTCATTTTCATGTGATTTGTTAAACATGGTTCATTGTTCATTAGATTTCTCCACATTATTGATTATTTTAACATTAGATTTTTTTACACGTCATTCATTTGATGTTTCCTCATGATTCATTACTTTTGACTTTTTTTCATGTGATTTCTACATTCATTTATTCTCACTTATAAGACCTGTGATTATTATTTATATGATGTTAGATGTGTTCATGTGAGTTCTTCGCTTTCCATTAGATTTTGGGGCATGGCTATGGGGATTTGTGTTTGTTCAGCTAAAAGAGCATTAGTGAGATCAGACACTGATGTTGAGTGAGGAGGTCTGGGGTGCAGTCGGTGTTCCAGTTCATCCCAAAGGTGCCTGCCTCAGGTATGATTCTATTCTGGTTTGTGGAGGTGTCATAGTACAGAGTAAGTACTGGTTAAATATGTAAATGACCTGCTGCCTGCCTCAGGCTGTGGTTGTAATTCCAGTCTAGTTAGTGGAGGTGTCATAGTACAGAATAAGCACTGGTTAAAGATGTAAATGACCTGCTGCATGTCTCAGGTTGTGGATATAATTCCAGTTTGGTTAACAGAGGGGTCATAGTACAGAATAAGCACTGGTTAAAGATGCAAATGACCTGCTGCATGCCTCAGGTTGTGGATATCATTCCAGTTTGGTGAACATAGTACAGAATAAGCACTGGTTAAAGATGCAAATGACCTGCTGCATGCCTCAGGTTGTGGATATCATTCCAGTTTGGTTAACTAAGGGGTCATACTACAGAATAAGTGCTGGTTAAAGATGTAAATGACCTGCTGTCTACCTCAAGTTGTGGATATAATTCCAGTCTGGTGAGTGAAGGTGTCATAGTATAGAATAAATGCTGGTTAAAGATGCAAATGACCTGCTGCTTACCTCAGGTTGTGGATATGATTTCATTTCAATCCTATTCAACTCAAATGCAGTATTTAACTCTACTGACTAGTTTCGTAATAAAAGAGTGCATGTCATGCTGTTACATTAGTTGATTATAATCAACTAAAGTTGATTAAAGTTTTTTTATTCCTCTTTATATCACAGCAACTTGCAAATTATTGTAATATGTAAATTATAAAATAATGACACCTTGTACTTTTTTATACATTTCTAATTACATGTTGTAATGTGATGAAATGTCTATGAAACACTAAACAGTCGCCCCTCCGTCATCAGCCTCGTGTTTTCAGCTTGTAATGTTACCAAGAAATTGAAAAGCATAAAGTCATGTCCTGAACATGCTATTGCTATAGAAATGAAAGTATTAATATAACCCTGTGATTTGCAGCTGCATTACTGTTAGCAAATTAATCAACACTCTCTGATGAAGTAGAATGGAGATGTCAACAGGGCTCTGTAAATGTTCCACAACATTGTTTATAACTACAAATGGAAAAAAGTGCAATATGTTGTTCTTTAATAAATAAAAATAGTAATTATTCATATAGCAATGTGTTATGAGAGGGTTAAAGCACGGGGACATTCTTATATTGGAAACTAATTAAATTATCACCCATGTTGATCAGTTTTTATTCCTTATATGTTGATACAGGGTCAGAAATTCAGTGGAGTTGAGTTCAGTCAGGGATCTGTGTATGACACTCGAGTTCTCCCACTCCAACCTTAACACACTATGTCTTCATGGTTTCACTATGTCTCATATGGTTTGTTATGTAACATAATGAAAATAATGATAATGAGGAAGAGGTATTAAGCTCCTAGTGATGAACAGACCATAGTTGTATAACTAATTTTAATAATCTAAATTTAATTTCTACAATTAAAAAAATTGTAGGAACTGAGTGATCACCCTATTCATTCATTCATTCATTCATTCATTCATTCATTCATTTCCAGTAACCTCTTTATTTTGGTTAGGTTAGAGAAGCAGCTGTTGGACCAAAAGGTTGCCGGTTTGATTCCCTGGACCAGCAGAAATAGCTGAAGTACATTTGAGCAAGGCACCTAACCCCCAACTATTTCCCATATGTGTGCTCACATCCCCAGATGGGTTACAGAATTTCACTATGTTCTAATTAATTCATGTTAATTTAATTGGTGGATCTGGAGACTATCCCGGGAATACCGAGGACACAACATGAGAACTGACCCTGGATTGGACACAAGTCGATCACAGGGCACACGTTAGAACATCGTTAGAAAATAATCAATACTTCATCTCAACTTCATCTGTCCCATTACAGAAACCAATCTCTGACTGAAAAAGTCCAAAAGTATTTCTTGTCCTACATTCTTATTCATCTCATCTTATTATCTGTAGCTGCTTTATCCTGTTCTACAGGGTCGCAGGCGAGCTGGAGCCTATCCCAGCTGACTACAGGCGAAAGGCGGCGTACACCCTGGACAAGTCGCCAGGTCATCACAGGGCTTACATTCTTATTATTATTCTAAAATTTTGAACTTCTTAGTCAGTAGCCTCAGTTATAAGGATGGCGGGGATGAGAAAGACTGAATCACAGGCATAAATCTGACAGTTTCAAGAATCTGAACAAGTAAACTCAAGTAAACTGCGTATGTGACATCATGTGAGCAATATTGGAACAAATAAAACCACAGAACCTCCATGTGAAAAATGAATATGCAAAAATAAATGAATCATGCGTGCAAACTAATGTCTATTCTGTACGAGACTTTTTTTTTTAAAGAAGGTTATTTGCAGTGACATTCCCTGTGAACTTGTGACTGAAGCATCCCTGAAGTTTCACATATGCATTATTGTCAGAGGTGAGAATCTCTGGAGGGAGGAAACATACATACCCAGTTAGCAATGTGAGACACGCATGCCACTTTCTCTCTTTAACATGTGCAGGGTTAACGCTTAACGCTAAGTCCCTAGTGGGAACTGGAGAAATGTCAGGGTTATCTCTCTCACAGTAAATCCAGCTTAATGCACATGTTCTGAGTTAAAAGGACATTTTCCTTCTTGTGGTCAGGTGTTTTATTGCTGTGATATTTTTAGAGCAGCACAAGTAGAAAAATTTAACATCCTAGCAGCAGAAACAGATGTTAAAACTACAACAATACTTTTTAACCTTGAGGATGCATTTTCATTCACATCTTGAAGGTGAATAAATGCACAAATACATAGTTGTGATGACATTTAACTCTTGTAACTCATAAAAATGAAATTTTATTCTTTTGAAATGCATTTAATCATTCAGAAATGCACCATAAGCAACACTATCTCATTTTAGACTAAGTTCCTTTGTTGGATTTTGCTCTGAAATAATATTGCTGGTGGATAATTAGCATCCATGCTAATGACAGGATAGCAGTAAGTGCATTCACATAATTTATCCATCCATAGCCACTTATCCTGTGCAGGGTCATAGGCAAGCTGGAGCCGATCCCAGGTGACTGTGGGTGAGAGGCAGGGTACACCCTGGACAAGTCGCCAGATCATTGCAGGGCTGACACATGGAGGCAAACAAACATTCATATTCACACCTACAGTCAATTTAGAGTCACCAATTAGCCTAACCTGCATGTATTTGGACTGTGGGGGAAACTGGAGCACCCAGAGGAAAGTCAAGTCAAGTCAAGTTTATTTGTATAGCGCTTTTAACAATAAACATTGTTGCAAAGCAGCTTTACAGAATTTGAACGACTTAAAACATGAGCTAATTTTGTCCCTAATCTATCCCCAATGAGCACGCCTGTGGCGAAGGTGGCAAGGAAAACCTCCCTCAGACGACATGAGGAAGAAACCTCGAGAAGAACCAGACTCAAAAGGGAACCCATCCTCATTTGGGCAACAACAGACAGCATGACTATAACATTAACAGTTTCAACATGAAGTCAGTTTCGTTGATGTTGTAACTCTTCATTGATGGAAACTTGAGTGCAAAACTGTTCATGACAACTGCAGTCCTAAAGTTAGCAAGTCAACTGTAGTCCTCAGCCATAAAAGCATTACTGTAAGAGTCCAGAGCGTCCTCCAGGTGTAACCCTCAACTGTCCTCATGGGGCCATCCTTCACAGGAGTGATGCAATAAAACTCCGACCAGACACAGGGCACCAGGATGGATCAAGCAGGTCCGAGGGGCAGAAGAGGCCAGCATCTCAATCCCAGGACCAACATGTAACTCAGAGGGACATATTGGGGGGAGGGAGAGAGAGAGAGAAAACACAGGTTGTTAGGTATGCCCTAAAAATGACACAAGTATTAAATCTGTTTGGTAGGCTCGCAGAGATGAGAGTCTTGACATCAGGCATAATACACAACAATGGCATGTTAATATGGTTAAAAAATATCATGACCTGCTCTGGCTGGATGCTTGATTGGGTGATGGGAGCACACTCCTCAGCAATGATGAGATGCAGATGGGACCCTTAGGGCTGGCCAAGACAATTCAGTTACATTTCACCGGGTCTGGGACATGCGACAGAATGTCTGACGGCCGATTCCCTGCAGGCTACGATAACCAGTCGAGGTCTCCACGCTCTCCACCAAAAGATTTCCTGTTGACTCCATGTAACTCAGAGGGACAGATTTTTTTTTGGGGGGAGGGAAAGAAAACACAGATTGTTAGGTATGCCCAATGTCACCTGAATAAGTAGGAACAGTATACATATTGCACTGAGTACAAGCAAGGACTCCGGCAACTAACTATGACAGCATAACTAAAAGGGGAGAGCCAGAAGGTAACACAGGCATGAGGGAGCCCCGGGACAGAAAGCAGCCAGTCACTACACTGTCAACAAACGAGTGAGCAAGCGAGTGGGGACTGACAGCATCCATACATCCCAGTTTACCAAAACACTCTATGTCTGAGGACCCTCTAGATCTACACCTTTACCTCATAAACATCATTAACAAAAGGCTTGACTAAACAGATATGTTTTCAGCCTAGACTTAAATGCTGAGACTGTGTCCGATTCCCGAACACTACTTGGAAGGCTGTTCCATAACTGTGGAGCTTTGTAAGAAAAGGTTCTGCCCCCTGATGTAGCCTTCACTATACGAGGTACCAGCAGATAGCCTGCACCTTTTGATCTAAGTAGGCGTGGCGGGTCATAGAGGAGCAGAAGTTCACTCAGGTACTATGGTGCGAGACCATTTAGTGCTTTAAAGGTCAATAGTAGTATTTTATAATCAATACAAAATTTGATTGGGAGCCAATGCAGTGTGGATAAGACAGGGGTGATGTGGTCATATTTTCTAGTTCTAGTAAGGACTCTTGCTGCTGTATTTTGAACTAACTGGAGCTTGTTTATGCACTTATTGGAACATCCAGACAGTAAGGCATTACAATAATCCAACCTGGAGGTAACAAAAGCATGGACTAGTTTTTCCACATCATGTAATGACATTAAATTGCCTATCTTAGCAACATTTCTGAGATGAAAGAAAGCTATCCAGGTGATGTTATCAATGTGAGTTTCGAATGAAAGACTGGGGTCAATAATCACTCCGAGGTCTTTTACTGCTGCATGTGAAGAAACAGAAAGGCCATCCAGAGTTACTGTGGAATCAGAAAACTTACTTCTAGCTGTATGTGGTCCTAGTACAAGTACTTCAGTCTTGTCAGAGTTAAGCAGAAGGAAATTAATAAGCATCCAGTGTCTAATGTCCTTAACACATTCCTCAATTCTATAAAGCTGGTGTCTCTCATCAGGTTTTGCAGAGACATACAACTGTGTGTCATCAGCATAACAGTGGAAACTAATACAATGTTTACGAATAATATCACCCAGAGGTAACATATATAGAGAAAAAAGCAGTGGACCCAAGACAGAACCTTGTGGAACCCCAAACTTTACCTCAGTACATCTAGAAATATCACCATTTATATCAACATACTGATAACGATCAGTTAAATAAGACCTAAGCCAGGAGAGGGCCGTTCCCTTAACTCCTGTTGTCCTCATATTCTGTGTACACCCCGTGTCCTCCGGGTCAAAATGACCCGTCTTCAATAAACTCCTGATATAAACTACATTAAGTGATTTTTATAAACTAAATCTTATTTTGCTTTATGAAACAACTTATCATTCACCACAAATTGTGTAAATACCTGAGTTTTCACTCTTCACTTGGCAGAAAGACTGCATTTAATCAAGACACCACTCATTGCTATGACACTGCCAATTACATTTTTGTTTTACTCTAGGTGGAAATTAATATTTGTGTAGCATTTCTCTAGCTTAGAAATAATAGAAATGTACAAAAAATCCTTTTGAATGCATTTTATTCACCCCAATGGGTCAGTTATTCATTTTATTTTATTTTATTTATTTATTTTATGCTCGTGAAAGATCTGAGAAAAATTACCATACAACACAACTTAGTCAACTATTTAGCACATGTAGGGCAATATGCAAATGCATAGCTTTTGCAGATATATTTCTGACACCTGCAGCACACAGTATGTGTTTTACAGTCCTTCTTTGGAGGGCAGAACTGACATCTCTTCCTCTTATTTGCTCCAGCTGGGGCAGTGGCTGTGGTAGCTGGATCGTCAGGTGGATGAGGAAATCTGGAGGTTTGAGTGTTTGGGGTAGTGTCATCTGAAGCACCTTTATAGCACAGGAGCAATATTGATACAATTGTATCAGATCACAGGCAGTGCAGTACACGGGAAAGTCAGCTTAAGAACATTCTCGCATTTTGTGGGAACGTCCAGGCTTAGGGGGCATAGGTGGAATAGTTTATATATTTTTTGTAATTGCCCTCCTGTATGTGCTTGTTGTTATTTCTTTGATTTTATTTTTTGTCCTCATTTATCATTTACACTGCTTTTATATATTTAAGTGTCATATGGACTTCTGATGTCTGAAAGAAAGTTTATTATATTACTATTATAACTCTGTGAGTCTGATTCCAACTCAATTTGACTGTCGGGTCATTTTGACCCGAAGACCAAAGGTGTGACTTTTTTTGTACAGCTTACAGGGAAATATGAATAAAGGCAACAATTCAATTTTTCTAATGTTGGGGTCAAGCTAGGAGCACTCATGAAATTTCAAGTTTGAAAAAAAATGTTAAGGGGGTTTTTATTTTGTTTTTAACAAAGTTTCGGGTCATTTTGACCCGAAGGCAACACAACATTTTCTAGTCTATCCAGAAGAATGGAATGATCAATGGTATCAAATGCTGCACTAAGGTCAAGCAACACAAGTAGCGAGACACAGCCCTGATCAGATGCCAACAGTAGGTCATTTACCACTTTAACCAGTGCTGTCTCTGTGCTATGATGAGGTCCAAATCCTGACTGATACATTTCATGGATGTTATTCCTATGTAAATATGAGCATAACTGCTGTGCCACAGCTTTTTCAAGGATCTTGGAGATAAAGGGGAGGTTTGATATTGGCCGATAATAGGACAGCTGACAGGGATCAAGGTTGGGTTTTTTAATCAGGGGTTTGATCACTGCTAGCTTAAAGGATTTGGGTACATAGCCAATCGTAAGAGAAGAATTTATTATTTTTAGAAGCGGTTCAATTACTTCAGGTATTATCTGTTTGAATAGATGTGTAGGTAAGGGATCTAGTATGCAAGTTCAGGCTTTTGATGCCGAGATTAATGAAAGTAATTCAGTTTCTTTAAGGGGAGTAAAACATTCTAACTGATGATCTGATACAGTTATATAGTTAACTACAAGGTCACTTTCATTGTCTGACCTTAAATTAGTAGTTTGAATTTTATATATATATATATATATATATATATATATATATATATATATATATATATATATATATATGTGTGTGTGTGTGTGTGTGTGTGTGTGTGTGTGCTTGAAAGTTTGTGAACCCTTTAGAATTTTCTATATTTCTGCATAAATATAACCTAAAACATCATCAGATTTTCACACAAGTCCTAAAGGTAGATAAAGAGAACCCAGTTAAGCAAATAAGACAAAAAAAATTATCCTTGGTCATTTATTTACTGAGGAAAATGATCAAATATTACATATCTGTGAGTGGCAAAAGTATGTGAACCTTTGCTTTCAGTATCTGGTGTGACCCCCTTGTGCAGCAATAACTGCAACTAAATGTTTCCAGTAACTGTTGATCAGTCCTGCACACCGGCTTGATGGAATTTTAGCCCATTCCTCTCTACAGAACAGCTTCAACTCTGGGATGTTGGTTAGGGTGCATCAGTTGCCCCCTAAAAATGAAAAGTTCCTCTGATCATGATGCATTTTTGTTTTTCTGTTCCTGTTGGTAAGAAAACACACTAGGTGAAATATTTTGACAAAATTCAAAAGTTTAATGGTGGCACCAGGAGCTCAAAGTTATGGAAAAAGCTGCTATTTTATAGCTTTTATGACAAAATTTCAATCACTTTTCATGAAACATTATGGCACCTTATAGAGTATACCAAATATCTTAGATACACATTTTTAGTACATATTCTAAATATATTATCAAGCACAGTTTGAGTTTTAGCTGTTCATTGAATCATTGTTCAACTACTTTTAAACAATACAAATGTATTATGAATCACATTAATGCTTCTCAATCCCTTGCAAAGGTTCTTAACATGATCTCTGGGTCACAAGAAATCAATAAATGGAGTCCAACATTGTGATTCAAACCTTACGCGAAAACATAAAATAAGCGTTTTTTTGGCAAAAAATGAACCTCATGGTGCCACCATTAGACTTTTGAATATGGTCAAAAAATTTTACAGGATGTCTTTATTGGTGAAAAAGAACACCCAAACAAAAATGCATCAGATTTTATGAAAGTGAGGGCAACTGATGCACCCTAATGTTGGTGGGTTTCCTCACATGAACTGCTCGCTTCAGGTCCTTCCACAACATTTCGTTTGGATCAAGGTCAGGACTTTGACTTGGCCATTCCAAAACATTATTCTTCTTTAACCATTCTTTGGTAGAACGACTTGTGTGCTTAGGGTCATTGTCTTGCTGCATGACCCACGTTCTCTTGAGATTCAGGTCATGGACAGATGTCCTGACATTTTCCTTTAGAATTTGCTGGTATAATTCAGAATTCATTGTTCCATCAATGATGACAAGCCGTCCTGGCCCAGATGTGTGCCCAAATCCAGAATCCAGGGACACATGTCTGCCCAGGGGCATTTTGAGTTATTGACAGATTCAGAAAGTACAGTTTCTAAGCTTTCCAATGATGCCTTCCATGTGGAGATCTGACAATATTTGAAGAATGTGTGGCCTTTTGAAAGTGTATACCTCTTAAAACAGAAAAGGGAGAAAATCGCCCTCAAAGTTTTCCATCTCAGCTACTCTGGGTGTAGGGCGGGCACATAATGGTGCTCATTTGCATGATATTAAGGAAAGCCCTACCCCCTATGAGCTAGCACGATACTACTTTCATGTAAACAAAGATCACCACGTCAATTTTCCTTCCATGCAAAGTATGCCCCAAACAATTATGAAGTACAAAAATAAGTCCTAAAGTATATTTTAACGTTTTGTGGTTGAAAAATTACTCACACCATAAGAAAGATAGCACAATGATGACACAACTAACACAACGCTAGTTTCATGTAAAGCCTCGGTCACAACCGGCCGTACGTGCTCCTACGGCCGGTCTACATGCAAAAAATGCAAGAAACGCATGGAGAGCGCGTGTGAAACGCACGAGCGCGCGTGTGATATGCTGATTTTCGAGCTGCAGACCGGCCACAGACCGGCCGCAGAAGTTCTTTGTCATGTCAAACAAACTCTATGGGCGCTTACATTTTTTTCAGGTTGCAAGACAAACGTACGGCCAACGTGCGTCTTTCTCCATGAACAAAAAAAAAAAAAACGCAGCGATTTGGGAAATGCCAAAAATCACACGGCCAGAAAATTGTACATCCGGTTGTGACCTAGGCTTAACCAAACCACAACACTCTCCGTTACATGCAAAGATAACCACACAGCCTTAGGTTAATAAACTTACCCCATCAGAAAGAGAAATGGCGCCTTGCACACACCAATGCCTCCGATGGAATGTAATCCTAGCTTCCTTTTGGTTGGGTTTTTTTGCTAGAAATGGTTATCTCTGATGTAAAAACCGTGTGTCTGTTTGCTTCGCGGTGTTTCAGCTCCTCTGCGCTCTGTTTTGCTTGCTCATTCCATAGTGAAATTACATGCCTGTATGCAGCTTAAGTAGCCATGAGCTCAGCTCGTATCATACAGCTGATTCGCGAAAAAAAAAGTCTTTAATCATCATGTGAATGGCCCATATGGTAATTTACCCACACCCCCCAGCAGGCTACAGTCCTGACAAAAATGAGACAATTTGCAACAAAAAATGTATGCTTTTCCAAGAAAACAATCTATTATCTGAAATCCTGATTGCATTCTTCAAGATCTCAACTTGCACATGATGGAAAAAAAAACAAAAATCACAAATTTCGAAAAAAAATGCTTCTTTTGCGATTATCTCGGATTTGTTTCAGCCGACATGTGTCCCTGGATTTGGTGAGGCGTCACATAGCAAAACAGGCCCAAACCATGATACTACCACCACCATGTTTCACAGATGGGATAAGGTTCTTATGCTGGAATGCAGTGTTTTCCTTTCTCCAAATGTAATGCTTCTCATTTCAACAAAAAAGTTTTATTTTGTTCTCATCCATCCACAAAACATTTTTTCCAATAGCCTTCTGGCTTGTCCACGTGATCTTTAGCAAACTGCAGACTAGCAGCAATATTCTTTTTGGAGAGCAGTGACTTTCTCCTTGCAACCCTGCCATGCACAGCATTGTTGTTCAGTGTTCTCCTGATGGTGGACTCATGAACATATTAGCCAGTGTGAGAGAGGCCTTCAGTTGCTTAGAAGTTACCTTGGGGTCCTTTGTGACCTCGCCGACTATTACTCGCCTTGCTCTTGGAGTGATCTTTGTTGGTCGACCACTCCTGGGGAGGGTAACAATGGTCTTGAATTTCCTCCATTTGTAGACAATCTGTCTGACTGTGGATTGGTGGAGTCCAAACTCTTTAGAGTATGGTTTTGTAACCTTTTCCAGCCTGATGAGAATCAACAATGCTTTTTTCTGATGTCCTCAGAAATCTCCTGATCAGACTTTGATAGATCCCTGTTCTTGAAATAAAACAGGGTGCCCACTCACACCTGATTATCATCCCATTGATTGAAAATACCTGACTCTAATTTCACCTTCAAATTAACTGCTAATCCTAGAGGTTCACATACTTTTGCCAGTCACAGATATGTAATATTGGATCATTTTCCTCAATAAATAAATGACCAAGTATAATATTTTTGTCTCATTTGTTTAACTGGGTTCTCTTTATCTAATTTTAGGACTTGTGTGAAAATCTGATGATGTTTTAGGTCATATTTATGCAGAAATATAGAAAATTCTAAAGGGTTCACAAACTTTCAAGCATCACTGTATGCTGTGTGTTAAGAACTTAAGTGTGTTGAGCAATATTTGCATGTCACTGAATTCTTACAGGAATCTGGGAGGTGCTAAAGAAGGCAACTGGACTTACTTGAAATCCTTGAAGACATTTCACCTCTCATCTGAAAGGCTTCTTCAGTTCTGTCTGACTAGTGGGGAGTTCCAGGTCTTTATCCTCTAGTGAACCAAAAGCAACCCTAAGGAGAGTCATTGAGTTCACATGGGTCCTTGACCCTCTCAGCCATCCTGTAGGTTCATAGGGTCAGAATTTAGTCACATACTCTAAACTGTAGTTTACTCTGTAGCCTAATGCACTCCTTCTCAGAAATGTAACTAAATATTGTGCCAATGTAGACTGCAACAGTTCTACGTTGGCAGACTACAGCTTTTGGATTTTCATTAAAGTCATTTATTTGAAATCTGAAGGACACTTTCTTCTCCTTCTTCTTCTTCTTCTTCTTCAGTGTTCTGCCTGATGGCAGGTCCACTCTGACAGCTTCAGCCATCAAACTTTCTAGGGAAGAATTACAATAGTGGTTTCCTGTTTGTTGCCTTCTTCTGGGTTATTATAGAGATTTTCTCCTTTCAACCATTCACACCTATGGACAATTTAGAGCAGCCAATTAACCACTACACCACTGTGCTGTGAAGGACACTTTACCTGTGTTTAAAATATCCTTTCTGTTTATTTCACATACAGTTTTTACACAATCCAGACTTCCATGTTTGAAGCATGTCTAGTGGAACAGTCAGAAAATCACAGTTGTGTGAAGGTGCATCTCTTTATAAGATAATGAACATGACATGAGTGTGGTTAAAATTCATCTGATAACTTTTTTTTTCTTAAAATGTAGAAAAAAGACAATGACTGGGACAGAGAACAGTGTATTATAGTGAAAAATGAGCTCCTGTGTGTATCTGGAGGTGTTTTAATGATCTTATGTGTGTTTTAATTAGCTTTAATAGCCTCTCTGACCCTCCTTACCTTTTATTTGCTAATTAACTCAAGGCTGTCCTTGATCTCCACTGAATAAAATGGTGCAATCTGTTTTAAACAGCCATCTTATAATTCCTCAAAGTTTTACCCAAGCTCGATATAACCACTCATCTGAAGACAAAAATAAGAGAAGAAAAAAAATCTTAGGTCTTACCAGAAGGCAGTTCCACTGCAAGATAATCAGCTAGAAGAACTAAGTTTCAGTGCTGCAGAATAATAACAATCAAAACTTTTTAAGAAGAAGAAACCTATTTGTCACATGCACACTCAAGCACAGTGAAATTCATCTTCAGCATTTAACCCATCTGAAGCAGTGAAGCAGTGAACACACGCAAATACCCAGAGCAGTGGGCAGCCACAGCACCCGGAGAGCAGTTAGGGGTTAGGTATCTTGCTCAAGGGCACTTCAGCCCAAGGCCACCCCATGTTAACCTAACTGCATGTCTTTGAACTATGGGGGAAAGTGGAGCATCTGGAGGAAACCCATGCAGACATGGGGAGAACATACAAACTCCACACAGAAAGACCCCCCCATCAGCCACTGGGCTCAAACACAGAACCTTCTTTCTGTGAGGTGACAGTGCTAACCACCACACCACCGTCCCGCCCTTCAGTCATGCATGCAGTCAAAGCATGTCCGGTTTCCAAACTTTATTTCTTTAGTTTTGGATTGAAACTACAAGTCTAATGTAGCCAAAAAGCCCATCCATCCATTATCTGTAGCCACTTATCCTGTTCTACAGGGTTGCAGGCAAGCTGGAGACTATCCCAGCTGACTATGGGTGAGAGGTGGGGTACACCCTGGACAAGTCACCAGGTTATTGCAGGGCTGACACATATGGCCCTTTTCCACTACCCTTTTTCAGCTCGCTTCAGCTCACTTCAGCCCGACACGGCTCGCGTTTCAACTACTTTAGAGCAGCACGACTCAGCTCGCTTCAGCCCTGCTTAGCACCCAAAACTCGCACGGTTTTGGAGTGGGGCTGAAGCGAGCCAAACCGAGCCGAGTGGGGCTGGGGGCGTGAGCAGACACTCCCCTGTGCACTGATTGGTGAGGAGGAGTGTCCTCACATGCCCACACACACCCCGCGAGCATGCTGGGATCTGTAAACACCGTAAACCCAGAAGAAGAAGAATTACGAATTACGAGAATTTCTGAAGCCTTATGCGCCTCGCCTCATCTATACACTCTTGCCAGTATCTGTTGGCATTGTTGGTGACAACAAGCCACAGCACCAAGACCAGCAACACTAACAACTCCATGTTTATTGTTTACTATCCGGGTCATGAGACTACCGCTTAAAAGATCACTGATGTCACTGTTTGTGCCACCTAACGACATCACGTGACATCCACCCACTTTCGCTAACTCCACCCAATGTGTCCACCCACTTCCAGCCAGCACGGTTCAGCACGGTTGTAGTCGAAATGCAACTCCAACAGCCCTGCTCAGCTCGACTCAGCATGGCACGGCTCAGCCCAACTCAGCCGCATTGGTAGTGGAAAAGCGGCAATAGAGACAAACAGCCATTCACACTCACGGTCAATTTAGAGCCACCAATTAACCTAACCTGCATGTCTTTGGAGTGTGGGGGGAACCGGAGCACCCAGAGGAAACCCACGCAGACACGGGGAGAACATGCAAACTCCACACAGAAAGATCCTCGCCGGCAGCTGGGCTCAAACCCAGAACCTTCTTGCTGTGAGGTGACAGTGCTAACCACTACACCACTGTGCCGCCCCACTAAAAAGTCATCCTTTAAAAAAAAAAAAGCATTTCATGTGTCTCATGCATTTTTGTCTCTCTGTATGTCTGAGTGTCCAGAATCCAACAGCGCTGTAGTATAGTGGAGTATATATGTTGAGTTATTGCTTCAGCACCACGGACAGTTACCACATCCTTCATCCATCTTATATAGAGATCACAGCAATGAAATGTGGGGCGGCACGGTGGTGTAGTGGTTAGCGCTGTCGCCTCACAGCAAGAAGGTCTGGGTTCGAGCCCCGTGGCCGGCGAGGGCCTTTCTGTGTGGAGTTTGCATGTTCTCCCCGTGTCCGCGTGGGTTTCCTCCGGGTGCTCCGGTTTCCCCCACAGTCCAAAGACATGCGGTTAGGTTAACTGGTGACTCTAAATTGACCGTAGGTGTGAATGTGAGTGTGAATGGTTGTCTGTGTTTATGTGTCAGCCCTGTGATGACCTGGCGACTTGTCCAGGGTGTACCCCGCCTTTCGCCCGTAGTCAGCTGGGATAGGCTCCAGCTTGCCTGCGACCCTGTAGAAGGATAAAGCGGCTAGAGATAATGAGAGAGATGATGAGCAATGAAATGTTTAAACATTCATAGAAATACCTAAATGTTCCAACAAGGTGACTAGTGTGGAACCGTTCATCATATTTCCACACAAAAGAAACACAGTTGGTGTGATTCAAGCATCAAAGTATTGATAATCTGGAACCAAAAGCCAGTGACATCAGGGGCATGGGGAAGGGGCCTGCTTATTGCCATGACAACATGTTATTTAAATGACATAATAAATAAAACAACATCAGTGCTAAAACTCCAGAAAAAAAAAATTAATAAGTTCACAGGTACAGTAACTGAGTCAGACAGATAGATAGATGGAAAGATAGACACTCAGACAGATAAACAGCCAGATAAACTCTTGGACAGATAAAAAGACACACAGAAATATGTTTAGGTCACCAGGTAACCTCAACAGCCAGCCAGCCAGACACTTCAAAAATACCCACTCAAACAGATACATAGACAGAACTTCTAATAAACAGAGTCAGATAGATAGACACAAAGAAGTAGACAGACAGCTATTCAGCTAACCAGATACTCAAAGAAACAGACAGACAGACAGACAGACAGACAAATAAACAAAAAGACATGGACAGAAAATAAAATTAAATGGAAGAAATACCACATTTATACTGAGGTGCATTGTGGATCGGGTGGCAGCCAAAGGCGGAGGCCCTGGCGTACTGATCCCCAACTGACAAAACTGGCTTTTGGGACATGGAATGTTACTTCTCTGGTGGGGAAGGAGCCTGAGCTTGCGCATGAGGTTGAGAGGTACTGACTAGATATAGTTGGGCTCACCTCAACGCATAGCTTGGGCTCTGGAACCAATTTCCTGGAGAGGGGTTGGACTCTCTTCCATGCTGGAGTTGCCAAGGGTGAGTGGTGCCAGGCAGGGGTGGGGCTATTGGTAGCCCCCCAGTTCAGCGTGCTAACATTGGAGTTCTCCCCAGTAAATGAGAGGGTCATTTCCCTGCGCCTTTGGGTCGGGGAATGGTCTCTGACTGTCATTTGTGCTTATGCACCAAATGGTAGTTCAGAGTACTCAGCCTTCTTGGAGTCCTTGAGTGGGGTACTTGACAGTGCACCATGAGGGGACTCCACTGTTTTACTGGGGGGCTTCAATGCTCATGCACTGAAAAAAAATGGCCTGTTAAATTAACACAAAAAAATCTTGTACATTGATTGCACTTATTAAAATCATATCCACTAAGACCAATTAAGTCATGTTCAGTCAAACAGAACATTACTTAATTGGTCTTAGTGGATATGATTTTAATAAGTGCAACCGATGTACAAGATTTTTTTGTGTTAATTTAACAGGCCATTTTTTTCAGTGTGTGGGCAATGACAGTGAGACCTGGAGGGATGTGATTGGGATGAACAGCCTGCCTGATCTGAACCTGAGCAGTGTTCTGTTGTTGCACTTCTATGTCATGCACAGTTTGACCATAAGGAACACCATGTTCGAGCATAAGGGTGTCCATAAGTACATGTGGCATGAGGACACCCTGGGTTATAGATCGATGATTGTGCTTAGTAGTTGTTTCATCTGATCTGCAACCGTATGTCTTGGACACTTGGGTGAAGAGAGGAGCAGAGCTGTCAACTGATCACTACCTGGTGGTGAGCTGGATCAGATGGTGGGGGAGGAGGCTGGACAGACCTGGTAGGCCCAACCGTGTAGTGAGGGTATGCTGGGAAAGTCTGGTGGAGACTCCTGTCCATCAGATCTTCAACTGCCATCTCTGTCAGAGCTTCAACTGCATACCAGGGGAGGATGGGGACATTGAGTCCAAGTGGACCATGTTCTGTACCTCCATTGCTGAGGTGGCTGTGCAGAGCTGTGGCTGCAATGTTGTTGGTGCCTGTCGTGGCGGTAATCCCAGAACCCGGTGGTGGACACCTGCGGTGAGGGGTGCCGTCAAGCTGAAGAAGGATTTCTATCAGGCTTGGTTAGCCTGTGGGTCTCCAGAGGCAGCTGACAGATACTGACAGACCAAGCGGAACATGGCTCTGGCAGTTGCTGAGGCAAAAACTCGGGTGTGGGAGGAATTTGGTGAGGCCATCAAAAGCGACTTTCAGTCAGCCTTGAAGAAATTCTGGCAAACTATCTGGCAGCTCAGGAAGGGGAAGCAGTGCTCTGTCCCTACTGTTTACAGTGGGGATGGAGTTCTGTTGACCTCAAATGGGAACATCATCCAGAGGTGGAAGGAATACTTCAAGGATCTCCTCAATCCCACCTCCATGTTGTCCAAGGAGTGACTCAGAGTCTGAGGGTGCTTGGGAGGACTCACCCATCACAAGGGCTGAGGTTGTCGAGGTGGTTAAAAAGCTCCTTGGTGGCTAGGCTCTGGGGGTGGATGAGATTCGTCCTGAGTTCCTGAAGGCACTGGATGTTGTTGGGCTGTCTTGGCTGACATGCCTCTTCAACATTGCATGGAGGTCAGGGACAGTGCCTCTGGATTGGCAGACTGGTGTGGTGGTCCCCCTTTTTAAAAAGGGGGACCGGAGAGTGTGTTCCAACTATAGGGGGATCACACTTCTCAGCCTCCCCAGGAAAGCCTATGCTGGGGTGATGGAGAGGAGAGTCCAGTTGATAGTTGAACCTCGGATTCAGGAAGAACAATGCAGTTTTTGTCCTGGTCATGAAACACTGGACCAGCTCTTTACCCTTGCAAGGGTACTGGAGGGTGCATGGGAGTTTGCCTAACTGGTCTACATGTGTTTTGTGGACCTGGAGAAGGCTTACAACTGTGTCCCTCAGGGTGCCCTGTGGGGGGTGCTTTGGGAGTATGCAGTTCAGGGCCCACTACTGCGAGCCATTTGGATCCTGTATGACCGGAGCAGGAATTTGGTTCGCATTGCTGGCAGTAAGTCGGACTCATTCACGGTGCACATAGGACTCCACTGGGACTGCCCTTTGTCACTGGTTCTGTTCATAACTTTTATGGACAGAATTTCTAGGTGCAGCCAAGGAGCGGAGGGTGTCCGGTTCGGTGGCATCAGAATCGCATCTCTGCTTTTTGAGGATGATGTGGTCCTGTTGGCTTCATCAATCTGTGACCTACATCATGTGCTGGGACAGTTTGCAGCCAAGTGTGAAGCAGCTGGGATGAGGATCAACACCTCCAAGTCCGTGGCCATGATACTCAGCCAGAAATGTGTCGAGTGCCTACTTCGGGTCAGGGGGGAGTTGCTACCTCAAGTGGAGGAGTTTAAGTATCTCAGGGTCTTGCTCATGAGTGAGGGTAGGGGGGAGCGGGAGTTGGACAGATGGATTGGGGCAGTGTCAGTAGTGATGCGGATGCTAAACCAGTCTATTATGGTAAAGAGAGAGCTGAGCCAAAAGGCAAAGCTCTCAATTTACTGGTCCATCTACATTCCCACTCTCACCTATGGTCATGAGCTGTGGGTAGTGACCGAAAGAATGAGATCACGGATACAAGCGGTTGAAATTAATTTTCTCTGCAGGGTGGCTGGGCTCTCCCTTACAGACAGGGTGAGAAGCTTGGTCATTCAGGAGAGACTCAGAGTAGAACTGCTGCTCCTCCACATCGAAAGGAGTCAGTTGAGGCGGTTCGGGCACCTTGTTAGGATACCCCCTGGACACCTCCCAGGGGAGGTTCTTTGGGCATGCACCACCAGGAGAAGAGCCCAGGGCAGACCCAGGACATGCTGGAGAGATTATATCTCTCGGCTGGCCTGGGAACACCTCGGTATCCCCCCAGAAGAGCTGATGGAGGTGGCCGGGGAGAGGGAAGCCTGGGCAGCTCAGCTTAGGCTGCTACCCCCACAAGTCGAACCTGGATAAGCAGCAGAAAATGGATGGATGGAAATACCACATTTATAGTCAATTGAGATTACATGAATGGAAGCTACATCAGTATCACTAATGCGATCAAAACTTTAAGCAGCTACAAAATAAGAACATCATCCTTTTATAGAAGGTGTTTATATCAAAATATAATGAAAGTGTGGCAGCAGGGGCGTGGTTGAGCACCAGTTTGTGAATGGAGGGTGAGGCTGGGGAAGGTGAGTGCTGAAGCAGACACACCTGTGTCTAATTAATGTTGTGTGTGTGTGTGCGTGCATTACACTTTTGAAAGCTGAAAAGCTACGTGTGGAATAAATGTGGAAATCGGTACTATTAAGTTTGAGAAAGGTACTATATAAATGTAAATTATTATTATTATTATTATTATTATTATTATTATTATTATGACCTGCCTGTCTCCGTGCTTCAGTGTCCACCCCACTCAGGGACCTGCGATAGAAATATTCAACTTTGGATGGGAAAATGTTCTCAAATCCTAAATATTTATTATTTGTATGAGTTCAATAGTTTTAATTGGCACAACTCTCCCATCTGATTGCCGCTGATTTGGTAATACACATGACGATGATGATGATGATGATGACGATGATGATGATGATGATGATGATGATGATGATCATCATCATCATCATCATCATCATCATCATCATCATCCTTCAGGGTTGAAGATGACCATAACTTCAATTTGTTGGGTGGTGGTTGTGGGTCTGGTTGCAGTCACACACACACACACACGCACACACACACACACACACACACACACACACACACACACACACACACACAGAGTGTGTGGTAGAGTATGTGTACAGTGGTGCTTGAAAGTTTGTGAATCCTTTAGAATTTTCTATATTTTGCATAATATGACCTAAAACATCATCAGATTTTCACACAAGTCCTAAAAGTAGATAAAGAGAACCCAGTTAAACAAATGAGACAAAAATATTATACTTGGTCATTTATTTATTGAGGAAAATGATCCAATATTACATATTTGTGAGTGGCAAAAGTATGTGAACCTCTAGGATTAGCAGTTAAGTTGAAGGTGAAATTAGAGTCAGGTGTTTTTAATCAATGGGATGACAATCAGGTGTGAGTGGGCACCCTGTTTTATTTAAAGAACAGGGATCTATCAAAGTCTGATCTTCACAACACGTCTGTAGAAGTGTATCATGGCACGAACAAAGGAGATTTCTGAGGACCTCAGAAAAAGCATTGTTGATGCTCATCAGGCTGGAAAAGGTTACAAAACCATACTCTAAAGAGTTTTTACTCCACCAATCCACAGTTAGACAGATTGTGTACAAATGGAGGAAATTCAAGACCATTGCTACCCTCCCCAGGAGTGGTCGACCAACAAAGATCACTCCAAGAGCAAGGCGTGTAATAGTCGGCGAGGTCACAAAGGACCCCAGGGTAATTTCTAAGAAACTGAAGGCCTGTCTCACATTGGCTAATGCTAATGTTCATGAGTCCACCATCAGGAGAACACTGAACAACAATGGTGTGCATGGCAGAGTTGCAAGGAGAAAGCCACTGCTCTCCAAAAAGAACATTGGTGCTCATCTACAGTTTGCTAAAGGTCACGTGGACAAGCTAGAAGGCTATTGGAAAAATGTTTTGTGGACAGATGAGACCAAAATAGAACTTTTTGGTTTAAATGAGAAGTGTTATATTTGGAGAAAGGAAAACACTGCATTCCAGCATAAGAACCTTATCCCATCTGTGAAACATGGTGGTGGTAGTATCATGGTTTGGGCCTGTTTTGTTGCATCTGGGCCTGGACGGCTTGCCATCATTGATGGAGAACAATGAATTCTGAATTATACCAGCAATTTCTAAAGGAAAATGTCAGAATATCTGTCCATGAACTGAATCTCAAGAGAAGGTGGGTCAAGCAGCAAGACAGCGACCCTAAGCACACAAGTCGTTCTACCAAAGAATGGTTAAAGAAGAATAAAGTTAATGTTTTGGAATGGCCAAGTCAAAGTGCTGACCTTAATCCAATCGAAATGTTGAGGAAGGACCTGAAGCTAGCAGTTCATGTGAGGAAACCCACCAGCATCTCAGAGATGAAGCTGTTCTGTATAGAGGAATGGGCTAAAATTCCTCCAAGCTGGTGTGCAGGACTGATCAACAGTTACTGGAAACGTTTAGTTGCAGTTATTGCTACACAAGGGGCTCACACCAGATACTGAAAGCAAAGGTTCACATACTTTTGCCGGTCACAGATATGTAATATTGGATCATTTTCCTCAATAAATAAATGACCAAGTATAATATTTTTGTCTCATTTGTTTAACTGGGTTCTCTTTATCTACTTTTAGGACTTGTGTGAAAATCTGATGATGTTTTAGGTCATATTTATGCAGAAATATAGAACATTCTAAAGGGTTCACAAACTTTCAAGCACCACTGTAGGTGTAGGATTCTGATTTTGGCTTTAGTCTAACAGTGTTGCAGATCACATACTATTTGATCTCTCTGTATTATCATTTGAGCCGACGTCTTCAAAGAAAGCACTTCCTGTGTGTTTAAGAGCAATCTGAGGATCAACTCTGAACCTCAGTGGCAGCTTTTCTTCCACACTTCAGAGGTGCTAATGATGTCAGGGTGCTATTTACTCAGCAATGCCCTTGAAACAATGTACAATGTGAGTGGATGAAACAGGCAATAGCTGAGAGCGCACTTGTCGCCTCCTCTCAGTTTAATATCACAGCATTGATTCATCTCTCTCTCTCTCTCTCTCATCTCATCTCATCTCATTATCTCTAGCCGCTTTATCCTGTTCTACAGGGTCGCAGGCAAGCTGGAGCCTATCCCAGCTGACTATGGGCGAAAGGCGGGGTACACCCTGGACAAGTCGCCAGGTCATCACAGGGCTGACACATAGACACAGACAACCATTCACACTCACATTCACACCTACGGTCAATTTAGAGTCACCAGTTAACCTAACCTGCATGTCTTTGGACTGTGGGGGAAACCGGAGCACCCGGAGGAAACCCACATGGACACGGGGAGAACATGCAAACTCCACACAGAAAGGCCCTCGCCGGCCCCGGGGCTCGAACCCAGGACCTTCTTGCTGTGAGGCGACAGCGCTAACCACTACACCACCGTGCCGCCCTTCTCTCTCTCTCTCTCTATGTAAACAAACTAATGCTTTGGTCTTTCTTGGAGATCTTTTCTTCTGTTCTCAATGCTCAAGTGTTTTTTCATTGCTTTTAGTTAAGACTCATAAGTCACCTGGTCCCTCTCTCAAAACTCGTCTATTTGAGACTTTTCTCAGCTGCAGTATTAATAACAGAGCTTAGAAATGTTTAGTATTTTCTTTGGGAAAGACTTAAGTTACACAGCTGAAATATAACACACTTGCTGATCAACAGCAACACAAAAATGCACTGTTACTGAGGAAAATACTTTATATAAAAGGTATCTTGGGCCTTTAGGTTCCTTGTGGATTCATTGGTACCTTTAGTCTAAATTGTGTACACTGGTCAGTGATAACATTAAAACCACCTGTCTAATTTTGAGTCATCAAAACAGCTCTGATGCATCAAGGGATAGACTCCACAAGACCTTTGAACAGGGGTCACCAAACTTTTTTTCTCTGGGGGTCGAGTCAGCTATATAACATAGAATTGTATGACCCAGACAAATATGACCACCAGCAGGCCTCATTGTGTAGTAGAGATTACTAGCCTGGCACAGCCATCCCCACTACTGTATCCCCACTACTGTATCAACACTTGATTCCTGGCACATATTTGTTTATCTTTACTAGTGGTTTGCAAAAGTAGTACTCGAGTCTTCACACTTTGTTTTAATTTGAAATACCACAGATATTCCATTTATTTATTTTCTAATAAAAATAACATCAAAGCTGTCAAGGTAAGAAACATCTGCCTAGTTGAGGTGATTGACACTGGCAAAGGTGAGTGGAAAATTATAAATTGTAGGTAGGCCTGTTGATATTATTAATAATAATTGTGTGCAGCACTTAATAAAGGTCAAATAAATAGGCCTATAAAATAAATACACTTAAAAAAACAGTGAAATTATAATATGAGCAATAGATCACAGCAGTTGTGCTGTGTCCTGCACGTCATTGCTCTCATCCATGGCCAAAGCAAAAAACTTGAATTCTGACGCTCTCTCATTCAGCTGGTCATACACGTTGTCCCCCAAATCTTTGGTTCGCCTGGTCATAATAGGTGTGGAGAGACTCACCGCGTTGAGCGCATCCTTCTTGTCGGGACACAGCTCCTCGGCCACAGCAAGCATGCGTACTTTAACAAAGTCCCCATCAGTAAACGGCTTTCCATGGGTAGCTAGTAGGTGAGCTACCTTATAGCGAGCTCGGACAGCAGCCTGGTTGATCTGGGTTTGGCGAAGGAATACATTCTGTTGTGCAGCCAGTCCGCATTTCATCCTCCGAATCCTGTCTTCTCTTGTTTGCCCTTGCAAACTAGCATACTCTTTGTGGCGGGTTTCGTAGTGACGACGCAGATTATATTCTTTGAAAACCGACACACTTTCTTTACATACAAGACAAACTGCACGGTCCTTACACTGAACGAAAAAATAATCGGTGGTCCACTGTTCTTTAAAAACTCTGCACTCTCTTTCAGCTTTTCGCTGACCGCTCGCCATTTTGCTGTCCTGAACACTGACAGTTCTCTGTGCGTGCGCTGCCTGTCACTGCTTGATCGCGAGCATATGACGTAAATTCGGAAAATATGAATAGTTCATTTTATAACTAAATATCAATTTTAATTGATAAAATCAACAAAATACAAGATGCAGACATGTTATTTGCCAAAAAGCAATTTAAAAAAATAGGCCATGACCACTTTTGGGGATTGTCTCATAGGGCTGGTTCAAGTGGTGGGGGGCTGGGGGGCCGGTCAAAGGGGGGTGGCGGGCCAGAGTTGGCCCGCGGGCCGTAGTTTGGTGACCCCTGCCTTTGAAGATGCGCTGTGGTATTTGGCACCAAGACATTAGCAGCAAAGTTGTGAGGTGGGACCTCCATGGATCAGATTTGTTTGTCCAGCACATCCCACATTGATCAGATTGAGATCAAGGGAATTTGGAGGCCAAGTCAATACCTTGAACTCCAGTTGTGAATGATTTTTGCAGTGTAGCAGGATGCATTATCCTTCTGAAAAAGGCCAGTGGCATTAAGGAACACCATTGCCATGAAGGACTGAACTTGATCTGCAACAATGTTTAGGTGGGTGGTACTGTATGTACGGTATGAAAGTAGCATCCATAGGACCCAAGGTTTCCCAGCAAAACATTGCCTAGAGCATCACACTACCTCTGCCTGCTTGTGTTCTTTACTTAGTGGATCCTGGTACCACCTCTTCCCCAAGTAAGTGACCCACACACACCCGGCCATACACATGATGTAAAAGAAAATGTGGTTCACCTTCTTCCATTGCACCCTGGTCCAGTTCTAATACCCATTGTAGGCATGTTGTGTGGTGTACGGGGTCAGTATGGTCACTCTGAATGGTCACTTTCATATGCAGCCACATACATAGCAAGCTGCAATGCACTGTATATTCTGACACATTTCTATAATAGTCCGCAGTGACTTTTTCAGCAATTTGTGCTCCAGAAGCTCTTCTATGGGATTGGACCAGCACATGCATCAATGAGCCTTTGACACCCATGACCCTGTCGTTGGTTCACTGATTGTCCTTCCTTGGACCACTTTTGGTAGGTACTAACCACTGCATACTGAGAACACCCCACAAGATGTGCCATTTTGGAGATGTTCAGACCCAGTCATCTCGCCATCACAATTTGGCCCTTGTTAAAGTCACTCCGATCCTTGCGCTTGTCCATTTTTCCTGCTTCCAACACATTAACCTTGAGAACTAACTGTTCTCTTGCTGCCTAATATATCCCAGCCCTTGACAGATGTTACTGTAATGAGACGTCAGTGGTTTCAATGT